>NC_134455.1:374643490-374943490 GCF_047948215.1 Lycorma delicatula | reverse complement strand
ATATATATATATATATACGTATATTTACTCATTCATGAATAACGAAAATGAAATAATCCAAGTGTAAGTGAAAAATATCAAGTTAATAATAAAGGAAATAAACATCAATTTATGTTTTGGTTCAGTAAACAGTAAATCAAAAATAGTAATTTAAGCGATATAAAAAAATAAAACCTAATAAACGGTTAAACGAAAATAACTGGCGATTTAAAAAAAATGAAATAGACGTCATTTTGTAAATATTTATTAAAACTTTTATGTTAAACTGTAGATGTTTTCTATTTTTCTGCCGTAGTACGTTTCAGAAGTTTAAAATCCACTACATTATTTCCAGTGGTAAGTTTCACTCTCTACCGTTATGTATTATTATATGCAGCTAGCCTTGTATTATATACCTCTTAGGTAAATCCATCGAAAAAATTTGGTAGTAAAGAATCAAGATAAGAGAACAGTGCCCAATTTATACGAATATCTTAGATCGTAAAATGATGTAATACAAGTTACGCATAACAGTCATGCCTGAAGGAACTATTTAAACTTGCTGAGATTTTAAGTTCTCTTGAGGTATATTTAATCATTCATTTTTGGATGGTGAAATGTTTAAAGTATATTTTTAGCGGTTAGCATTCGCTGTTACTGTTTTATGATTTTAAAATTAGCATGGTTAATTTATTTAAGCCGGTGACAAAGAAATCTTAACAGTTAAATTCGGATTATGAAAATGCTGCTGTTGTAATTCAAGGAGTTTTTCAACCGTTAAATAAAGAAAATTCAACTTGTTAACTGCACCATCAAGAACGATTGTTTTGAAAACTTTATGGTAATTTGGGAATCAGATGCCAGAAATAATCAGATGTTTCTGTTAAACTTCAATTTTTGTTTTGTAATAGAAATTTATACGAACATAGAAAAAAAGTTTTAAAGGTAGAATTTGACCAACGTACTTGACTTATCGTGAAGAGTTTATTTTTATGATGAAAGTTTATGCCTATGATATAAGTACTCCATAAACCTATTTATTAATGATTCCATAGACTATATTGAATCTCATCAATAATAAAATAAAAAACGTTTTAGGGGGAAAACGTTTTAGAGGAAAACTAGATATGAGCATCATTAGATTCAAATATTAACTTTATTATTGGGTAATCACGGAAGCATTTTACCTTAAGTTAAGAAAAAATAACCTTCAGGTAATACAACGAAATAAAAGTAATAATGATTAAAAATTGGTTAATTTAAAGTTTAAAATTAATGATTTTATATTCCAGACGCTTTCCGAATTTTACCTGCGCATTTTGAAGAAGTTTAAAAATCAAATTATCGATTGGAACAGTAGCTGACCATTAATAGCCCTCGCCCTAACATGACTGAGATAAAGATCGTCCATATTCATAAATATTAATCCTTTATATAAAATTAACCTATCTACAACTGAAACACTGTGTTTTCTATTCCCAGTATTATTCTACGATTGTAACCGATTCCCCTAACTGTATCGTTACCCTAACTCTAAGCTTATCAAGTTAATAAAATAATTAATTCTGTTAAATTTTATATTGTATCAGAACCAGTGTAACGGACCAGGGTAACGGATTTTCTAATTAAGGAGAAAGAAAGAGAAGAAAATGATAAAAAGAAGAATCCAGAAGGAACAAAAAGGGATCCTTTTTTCAAAGTAACGGGTCCGTTTAACAAACTGTTCTTTGTAATACAGACGATGGCACCTCCAATAGCTGTTGTTCAACCAGAAGGATTATCGAACCGAAATAAAAATTTATAGTAAAACGTAAGGGCGTGAACGATGAAAATTATTACGCTGCATCAATTAAAGGAATGAGGTGGGTACTATTAATGCAGGCCAGGGCATATAAATACTGCCAAGGATCAGCGAAGAGAGTCAGTAGTACAGTGAGGCCGTGTTCGGCGCAGTCGTGATAACAAAGAGTAGTTTCGCAAGTTCGAGTACAAACGCGGTTGCGATGAGCGATTGATAACAACGAATGGCGATTACGTCACGAGCAGTCCTTTGTGGACAGTGGGTTAACACAAGAAGTTGTTCGGTGAGCTATTGGTAAACAGCAGTGAAAGTGAGAGTATTATATTCAATCATAAACTGTAGGAAGTTATTTCATAAACAATAAACGTAATAAATACTTGCAATGAAAAATATAATTAAAAATTTTAAAAACCTACGTCAAAAAAAAAACCTTAAAAAACGTAAAATAATTAAATAATTGTATTTTTAAGTTATAATCCTCTGTAAAAATGTGATATTGTTTTTAAGGCAATAAAGTTTAAGATTTTAATTAACCGTCGTGCGTGACTATGACAACTAAAGCTTACTTATGTTGTCTACGGATCACGCACAACGGTCAATCAAAATCTTAAATCTTATTGTCTTAAAAACAATATCACAATTTCAAGCGGATTATAAGGTAAAAATATAGTTACCCAATAATTACAAGTTTTTTAAGGTTTTTTCGTCGTTGGTTGCTGGAATTTTCTAACTCCAGGCAAGACTACATTAGGGTTTTCTTACTTGAAGAATTTCTTGCGCCTTAGAAATATTAAAGCCATTTTGAAGAAATATATCTATCGCAGCACTCCCTGCCAATTTCTACCGTAAAACAAATCTAAGAACCTGTTCTGGGGTGATACCTATGTAATGCAGAAAACCGCATCAAAATCGGCTCAGCCGTTTAAAAGAAACACAACTACTGCAGCGCTCTCTAGTGACTTATAATTGTAAAACATGTTTAAGAACCTGCTCTGAAATGAAACCTATGTAATGAAAAAAACCGCATCAAAATCAGTCCAGTATTTTTTGAGGAAAATGGTAACAGACACTCCCACACAACCTTTTACCACAAACGCATATACCGTCTCCGTTCCGTCGTGGGTAAAAATTAAATTGTATGAACTTTTTAGTGTTGTCTTGTTAATGCAATATTATGCAATGCTAATATTTTTTAGCATACATATAATGAATTTCACGAAAATTTTAAATCTTTGAAGTCTTAGTTGTTAAAACATTATAAACCAAACTAAGTAAAGAAAAAAATAATAACGTTTTAACCTTTTTGTTTGTTATTTATTTCTTGATTAAATATCTGCAATTATAAAGAAACCTATTTTACACATTTACGGAATGTAAGTTTCTTGATAGAAAACAAAAAATTGTACCAACTTTCCTCATAAATGCTCTTCTTTCCCTGCCTGGTTTCATATTACATTAGATTAACATCGTTTTAATTATAAATTTACGATTTAATAATTCCGTTTACTGACACGTATAAAAAATATTTGTCTCGTTTTACTGTCACAAACAATCTTAAAAATTACCAGTAACAACACAAATATCAGCAACATTGTTGGTGTCACAGCATTGAAAAGACCTAATAATTATCTCGTCTTTGTCTGCTGAATAATTTTTCTGCTTTAACGGAGAAAGGATAAGTATAAGAAAAAAATGACCAATAAACCTCTAATCCGACAACTAAGCAATCCTGACAATTTTAAATTAAATTAGTCACTTTTAAATGCTATCGAAAATATTTCTTGGAAATAAAAAATAAGTAAATATAAACAAAAATATATTTTAAAACCTTTGTAAGAGTCTGTGAAGTTTTAAACAGAATTTATAGAATTTTTTTTTTGTCTTCAGTCATTTGACTAGTTTGATGCAGCTCTCTAACATTCCCTATCTAGTGCTAGTCGTTTCATTTCGGTATACCCCCTACATCCTACATCCCTAACAATTTGTTTTACATATTCCAAACGTGGCCTGCCTACACAATTTTTTCCTTCTACCTGTCCATCCAATATTAAAGCGACTATTCCAGGATGCCTTAATATGTGACCTATAAGTCTGTCTCTTCTTTTAGCTATATTTTTCCAAATGCTTCTTTCTTCATTTATTTGCCGCAACTCCTCTTCATTTGTCACTTTATCCACCCATCTGATTTTTAACATTCTCTTATAGCACCGCATTTCAATAGCTTCTAATCTTTTCTTCTCAGGTACTCCGATCGTCCAAGTTTTACTTCCATATAATGCGACACTCCAAACATATACTTTCAAAAATCTTTTCCTGACGTTTAAATTAATTTTTGATATAAACAAATTATATTTCTGACTGAAGGTTCGTTTCGCCTGTGCTATTCGGCATTTTATATCGCTTCTGTTTCGTCCATCTTTAGTAATTCTACTTCCCAAACAACAAAATTCTTCAACCTCCATAATCTTTTCTCCTCCTATTTTCACATTCAGTGGTTCATCTTTGTTATTTATAATACATTTCATTACTTTCGTCTTGTACTTGTTTATTTTCATGCGGTATTTCTTGTTCGGTATCTCTTGCGGTATCTCTTCTTTCTAGAACTTCATCCACGTTGAACTTTATTCATTGTTATCTTATTATTATTATTATTTGCTTTGTTTATACAACAAATAAGTAATACAATTTATTACTCTTGAGTAATAAATTGTATTTTTAAGAAAGTTTTAGTTTTTTAGTCTGTCAATATCCTTCTCGAACCACGAAAACGCGATAATATGTTTAGAACGTCGTAGGACCAATGAAACAAGTACCGTCAACTCAGTGGTCATATAAGTATCAAGATATCTCATAGAAAGTTTAGGTGCATTATCAATTCATAAATAAAACCATTTGTCACATAATAAAAAAATGTATATGTTTAATAGTACAACAATTTTAATCACTAAATACACAATTGTCACGGAAATAGAGATTTTAATATGATTTAAAGGATAACAGTACCTATTAGGTTATTAATTATGGCTTTGAGACTTGCTGTGTAAGAATGAGCAATCTGCGTAAAAAATAGAGAATTCTAATCTGGCATGGATCTCAAATTCAGAACATAATTTTAATAAAAATTAGTTCTGGCTGTTACGTATAATAGATATCATGAAACTTATCTTGCAATTATCCAATCTAACGTAATAACTTTTAATTATCGAAATTAATTCTATCTGTAGAAAGAAATGCTGATCACTGATAAACATCGGTAATGTCATTATACTGGCAAGCGATTGATCTCTACCATCACTTTCTTAGTTTTATTCTGACGGCTTGATACTAGTTATTTTTACATATTTAATTAATACTAGCTCTACCCGCCACGCTTCGCTGTAGCACATTGTGGTTGCATGGATGAGAAATGAGAAACAAAACAAAGCATACGTTTCATAGAAGTTTAATTTTGCAATACTTGTGGATATACAATATTTTTTGTTTTTCCACTGTCTGCGTAGATATAAAGGCTATCTGGTTGGCCGACTCGTGAACACGCAACATACAGTTGCCCATGTGAGAAGCAATCCGCATCTAAATCTAAACTACACAATTCTAAAGATTGACCTTGAGCTTTATTGATTGTAATTGCAAATGCCAATCGAATTGGGAATTGCAATCTTTTAAATTAAAATGGTGTATCGGTCGGGATTATGGGTATTCGAGGAATGAGGACATCCTCACCTTTGAAAGGCCCCGTTAGAATCGTTGCTTTCCCAACGTTATTCATAAATTTCTTAACTGCAAGTCGCGTGCCGTTGCAGAATTTTGGCTGATTAATATTCCGTAACAGGATAATTGTCATTTTTTGATCGAACCGTTGCTAGAATCAATCTAGTGAGGAATTTTTTCCCAGTTCCTCCTGGCGCATCCAAGAAGAAGGTCCCCCCAACTGCTTCATTTATCATTTGTATTATGTGATCATAAATGCCTTTCTGTTCACGCGTTAATTTGGGAACGTTTGATTGGACATATGACTGAAGATCACCTATGTTGTAACTCTGTTCACGGCATAAATCCACATCAAATGAAGCAATCGCAGCTCGGGTGGGTGCCGGCATTCCCGATTGACTAAGAACTTTATTTGCAATAGCTAAGCACTTGTCTTCAATATTTATCAATGCTTCGTTGTAAAAGCCTTCTGTAAATTCCACGGTCATATTGGTATTTTCTAGGCGTACTCTATGCAAAATATCCTCAGCCATATGCCATCGATATCTTTCCCATAACTCTGTGGGAGATGAAGGGAAGCAAGCGGTCAATATAATTGCGAATAATGCGCGAATTTTGGTTTGGATGTGCAGCGTTGCACGCGTCATTAATACATATATCCCACTGTTGGTCGTTTTCTAATAAATTCAGAGCTTGGTGAAAGGCGCAGCTCAATCACGACACGATCACACAAAAGTACCTCAATTAAAGTGAATATTTAATTCAGATTGTATAATAATCTGAATCAGATGCAAGTGGATACGTTTTGTTTTTTTTTTTGTTAATAACAATGTAATTGGGAACAGGTATTGTTTCACATGTGACTGCGGTTGTCGTTAGCTAGTATGGCGAGTGTTCCCCTCTCTTCCGGCAGATGGCGCGGTCACTGGTACACAGCTGACCGTTAAAAAAACTGTTTTCTCGCGCTCGCAGGTATGTGACTGAAGCAAAAATAGATAAAAACAATCTTTGATGCGGGTTATACATATATCGTGCTAAAATTTGAGCTTAATCGATGCAGAACATTTTGAGTTTTTGAAGCGTACACAAACGAACTTAACATTTTTATATATAAAGATTTGTGGGCTGTGAAAAAAAGCCCTTAAATTGTGCGAAAAAACACATCATTTTAAATGCTTACAAAAGCAGAGTAGTGCTTACAAATTACAGAATAATCAAATGGCGTTGATTTCAGATGTTAATAAACTGCTAACGTAAGTAGAAGTTGTGCTGCTTCAGTGTACAACGTGATTCTCGAGTATGAATCTACTAATGAATTACGGTCTCCAAAGAAAACAAAACCCCGCAGGTCAATTGAGAAAAAGGTGAGATTTTGATAAAAACGCGATTCGTAAAAAAATTACACGAATTTGAATTATTTAAAAATAGTTTAGCGGTGTATTATGTCCTTTGGAAGAGAATTCGGTTATTGTCTTCGACAACGCTTCTTATGATTAAACGAAAAGAATTCCAGCCGTGTTATAGAAAAACAATGATATCAAAATGTGGCTTAGTTCAAAAGGAATAATTTTTGAAGAGGTTTAAGTTAATGTTCAATCACTGCAAAGGGTTTCGCGTATTAAAAGTAATTATAGTCCGTATAAAATTGGTTTGACACACAACGCCATATTGGTAAGTCGTGTTTTTATTCGTCTCCTAACGAACATGTCTGCCGGCCTCCGTGGCGCAAGTGGTAACGTCTCAGATTTTAATCCGGTGGTTCCGAGTTCGAATCCCGGTCAGGCATGGCATTTTCATACGCTATAAATCATTCATATCATCATCTGAAGCAATGCATAACGGTGGTTTCGGAGGTTAGAAAAAACAAGAAACAACGAATACTTAGTTGTGTGGTTTCAGTGTTACTATTTGTGAATTTTGTTCTTTGCTTTTACATAGCAAAGAACGCTAAATGACCAAAAAACGATTGTTTGGTCATATATATATATATATATATATATATATGTAAAAAAATAACCTAACAAAGGATTTTTTGGTCATTATGTAGGGATATTATTTTCTGTGTATTTGGTTATTTCGACTTATTTTGTTTGCATAGTCTGAAGTCTATCTGGGCTATAAGAAAGTTGGGTGTTTTAATTTATTTACTGTAAGTCATCCTTCTTGGTGTCTTTTCTTTTTGTTTTGGTGTTTTTTTCTTTTTTAATAAAATACAGATGTTTTAGCTGTTAAATATAATTCAAAGAAATTTGGTCGTTGTGTTTGACAGCGGCCATATTGCATTGATCTGATTGGTTTTCCTTTGTTTACATTTTCAAATTAAAAATGTACAAATTAAAAATAGATAGATAGATTTATTAAAAATGAAAACAATCTTTGATGCGGGTTATATATCATGCTAAAATTTGAGCTCAATCGGTGCAGAAAATTTTGAGTTTTTGAAGCCGTACACAAACGAACTTAAAATTTTTATATATATAGACTAGCAGACCCTGCAATGCTTCATTATTTCAAATATTGTGTGCATATATATATATATATATATATATATATATATATATATATATATATATATATATATATATATATATATATATATTATATGAACACAATTGAACGTTTGATAGAACGATTAACAATATGAACATTTTGGAACTTCACAAATTTTAACCTTTCCCTTTTACCCTTTTTCCCTTTCCCCCTTCATTTCCGCCTTTCCCCAGTTCCTTTTCCCGTTTTAGTTTTCCATATTCTCTTCATTTCCCCGTTCCCCTTTACTTTCCCCATTTCCAAATGTATCTTTCCAACATTTCCCCCTTTCCTTTCCCTAATTTCCTTCCCTTTTCATCTTACTTCCCTCATTTATCTTTCCTTAATTCCCTTTTTCCTTACTCTTTTCTTTTTCCTCCTTTCCCCTTTGCATTTCCTTTTCCCTGTTTTCCCCTTTTTTCCATTTTCTGTTTCTTCACTTTTTATCTTCTTCCCTTTTATCTTTTCCGATTTTTCCCTTTTCCCTTTTTCCCCGCCCGTAAATCGGTCCAATAGTTTCTATAGCGGACACACATATCGGTAACTTTGAAATGGAATCGTAAAATACTTATTATAGCGTGTGTTGCTTTTATGTCCAGTAGATAGCGCTGTTTTTAAAAACAAAGCAAGTTTTTAGCTGTTACAGGTGTGACATCTTAGGTATATAAGTAGTAGATATATAAAAACACGCGCGTATTCGAATGCAACGTTGTGTCAAAATTTCAAAGCAATCAGTGAAGAACTTTCGGAGATTTAATATTTAACATTTTTTTTATATAGATTTATGATAATTAGGAAGATGTTTAAAAATAATTGTTTTAAATATACTAACCCACTTCTTCATAACTCTGCCCAATTTAATATATATTTTTAAGAATTCTGAAAATTCTGTAAAAGGATTCTTAAAAAATCTTTATTTGCTATCCGAGAAAGGTAATTTGTTCTGTGATTAACATATAATCTTAATTAGTACTTATCTTTCTTTGGGTGTTGCTGTGGAATCTTTCGGGTGATTTTTTTTAACTTTGTTTGAACGTAGGGTGTTAAGGATATATCCAGTTTTATAGGGAGCAATTACGGTTCGTTATGTTGCTTTTTTCAGCCTTGTTATTTATCTTATATTAAATTCAGTATCAATATGTTTTGAAAGCGAGGTTGTAGGTCGATTTAAACTTCATTACCGATGAATGCATAATTGCAATATTGAACGTTAATGATGTTTACGATAAGTAAAATTTAACAAAATATTTACTATAATGCGATAGAAATTTTGAGCGTTAAAACCGCAAACTAGAGTTATGTTTATTTCGATCAAGTACCTGAACTTGGTGAGTTTTAATCGGCTAGTCAACGACCTCTTATGTCACAATGCCTTTCGCTATCAATGTTAGAAACGACAAGGAACGGTGTAGCATGTAAGATTTCTTTTATTTTCTCGCATTACGATATCAAACTTAAAATCCGCAGTCTAAAATAAGATTCAGAATATTTATTTCATTTAATTTTTAACATTATTTTCTGGAATCATATTTATTTTTAATGGTTATCAGTAATAAATTTAAACTGATAATTTATTAACATCAGCACCTTCAAATAAGAAAAAATAAGTTAAAATTTTGGTTATTATTACTAAATTAATTTTTATCATGATTTATATACATCAAATTTATAAACTACATAATTTATAAATTAGAATTATTTGTTACTAATAACAAATAATTAATAAACCATTTATTATTTATTTGAATTATTTATAGAATGTTATTTATCATTATTTTTATTTACCTTTTATACTGCACGGTTATTATCAATACAGACTACTCACTGCCTTTCTTAATAACCTTTCAATTTTATTTTATTGTAAACTATAAAGTATTTACTAATTACTGTTGCTGATGAATTTCCTCTCCCATCATTTTCTCGTTTGTTCTGCTGTGCTATCTCCACGATTAATTACGGCTTTTATCAACTATTTTTCTTCTGATTTTACATTAATTAATTGACGATTTATTAAGTAATTAAGTAGTAGTTAGCTGTAATATACAAAATTATTTATATTTTATAATTTTATCATTTTAAAACATTATTTCTTTAATTTTATATATTTTAGTTACAAATCGTAACTTTTTTTTTGTTGATTATCTACTTTATCATTGAAACAATGAATAAGAAAAAATTAATTATGATTTAAAAATAATTCCTAAGATTATAGTAATATTATTAAAATATTATTTATTCCTAATAAATAGCTTTTGAATTCTTTTATGTAAATCCTTCCTGTTTCCCTGTAATACGGAGCTGATTACCGCCTGTTGTATATTACAATATTTTCCAACAAATAAGTAAAAATAATATATAGGACTACAAAAGAAAAGACCATCTATGTTTTACTCATATACTGATTACAGTAAATAACGTTTCCTATTACTTTGAAAGGAAACTGCTGGGTACACATGAATGCACCGCCATCGAAGTAGAAAGCGGTCAGTAAAATATATCCCCAACAAATTTAAAAAAAAATATTATGTACATAGTACAACATAATTGATAATAAATAACAATAAAAAAAAAATAGATAACAGAAATAATACTATGGAATGGATCTATATGAAATTTTTATTTTTACAATACTTTTACAATCATGAATGTGACACACACGTATTTAAACGAGAAAGCTGACTGAAAATATCGTAGGTGAATAATTGTCAGATCCTTGCCGATAATTGAACTCAGATGAACGAGAAGCGACCATTATAGCTAATAATAGTAAAAATTATAGCCATAACTTTATGGCCGTATTAGAATTTACTTGATAAGCACCTCAGCTACAGCTTGGGAATTTTTTTTTTTTTAGTAATACTGGATAGGAAACTGACTAGGTACTAGTAGAATTATAAATAGAGTAAAATATTCAATTTGAAAGATGAAACTATTTAATGATTATTTCACAGATTTAATGGTCGTCCATCCAAAACGTAATGAACACCATCGGAAGGAAAGCATGATGGCTGACATCAGGGAAAAGAATGGATAAAGAGAAAGGGATGATCTAACCAATAAGACAATCCAAAACGAGACAAAAACCTCATTAAAAAAAAAATCTTATCTTTTCAAGTAATGAGCCATCGTCTAACTTCTAGTCTAATTTCTAAATAGTAATGGGAGATGAATACTTGGAGAACGTATGGCAAAAAAGAAGTATCAACATAAAAACATTTTAAGTATTAAGTGGAGTAATTATGAAATTATAAAGTACTCCAAATTTTTGTACGATGATTCATGTGCTGTTAATACTATCATACTCGGAAAAAATATATAATTTTTTAACTTATTTTACAAGGTTATCTTACAAAGTTGGAGATTTTTTAATTTATTTTAAGTGTAACGTTCAAAACATAACACAAAATAATTGTTTTTAAATGCTGTCCCTTAAAATTATGTAAATAACATTTCATACACAAGTTATCAAATTTCAGAAGTGAAACTTTCAAATCGTTAAAAACCTAAGATAATTCAACATCCTAGTATTTGTATATGTTGAATTTTAGGAAGTAGTCGATAGCTAGACTGATAGGCTTTGCTTAGTAGATTTTTCAGTCATGATAGGTTTACTGTACGGCCATCTGATAGAAAAAAAAATTACAGGCCGAGCATCCTCAGCATCCTCAGGGTAAAAAATTCATTAAAAATCTTTCAGGAAAAGATTTTGAAAACTTCGAATTAAAAAACCTTTGCGAAACACTTTTTTTAAATGTGAGAGGATTGGGAGCCGTAACAAATTTATTGTTTTTCATCATTTTCTCGTTGATAACGGTTTTTAAAATATAACAAAATAATAGTTTGTGGCATAAAATTTTAATCACTTTACCTTTTAAGTAAATACTTTTAAAAAATATTTACAAGGAGCATGTTATACATCATGGTTAACACAGAATTTCTTGTCCAAAAAGAGCTTTATAAAAACAAGAATTATATTCATTGGCTTTTATAAGAACATTTCTAAAGCTCACCCTGGATTTCATATCTCAATTAAGGGTTTGATTTTTATATTCTGCTAATCTTCTTTAAAAAAAAGCACCGAATAGTAAAAACAGGTGATTGATGAAGTTTTTTTACGTCATAAAATTTTTTGATCAGCAAGACAATACAAACCTAAGCTTAAATTTTTACTTCATCTAAATTGAACAATCAATCATGGAGCCTTTTTTGTTATGCTATTATTCATAAAATTCTGCATAGTAGGACTAACTACTATTTTAAAATTGAACAAGAGTTTTGAAGGTTGTTTATATTTAACAATACAGAGTTTGAACTTCATAATGAAAGTGAACAATACATTTACCACAAATATTTTACTTTTAAAATCACATTATCTGTTATATATAGTTTTGATAGTTGAAACACGAACTAGATATTTTTTTAATAAGCAAAGAATAGTATTTTATTTATTTCTTCGTGAATGTTATTTGTCTGTAAAGCACACTTCTATTTCCTTACATGTAGTGCATTGGGTCAGCGTTCACCTTTCCATGCACAGGTAGACAGGCCAGACCAATCACATTTTAACGACTCCTCATACAGTTTTTAGCAATTATTTACTTGGTGGGTAATTAACAAAACATTCTGATTTGAAAATCCAGACATGTAATAGCTAAAGCTACACTCATTTATTGAGCAATTTCATACGAATTTTATTGAGTAATAGAAGTTGGTAATAATTCACATTACAGTTTCATAGGATCCTTGAATCAATAAAGCTTCTTAAGACGTTTGAAGTATAAGATAATCAAAGAAAACATTTTGTTACGTTTTTATTAACAATTTTGTGGTACAATAGGTAGAATACTCCAGTGATATTTTTCCTAGTCAGGCGTAAAAGCGGACTAAAATGAGAAATGGATTCTCTGGAAGATAATTTACAGATATCTCTCTCTGATTACAGGCGTAATTGTTACTCTGTTGATTCAGGAACATCTGCGGTTTCTGGCCACGCGAATGTTAGTAATATGAGGTTTAACATGGGTAATCGGAGGAGTTATTAAATTAATAAATTAATAAAGTAAAAGTTACAATATTTCTTCTATAAGTTCATAGTTTTCAATGTTCATTCGTCTAAATATCACATATAACGTCACAAAATATTCTTACTTATAAATAACTTCTCACTTTTGACAGTACTGCTTGCTCAAACAGAAATATGCCACTGGCAAAGCATAAATCCTTTAAGAAGAGAATTTATGCAACTTTTATTACTTATTCAGTAATAAAGTAATTTTAATGTCTACTTATTGAATTATTAATTGACCTAAACGACTACTTATTAAACATTATTTATTAAATATGTGGTAATTATTACAATAAAAAAGTCAAACAGTTGCTTGAATACATTTATTTATTTAGCGTATGGCACCAAAACACAACACCAATTACAATAAAAAATTACAAACAAAGATTTAACAAATTAATATTTGCTACTGATTCTTGAGTCAGTATTAGTTTATATCCGCCTAGTTTCATTTTTATTTTTTAAATAATATTGCCTTGCAACAGGGTGCAAGCCGTTTCAGTTCACCAGGTAATCTTATCCAGTCTCAGGTAGTTATTTTTGAGAAATTGTTATTAATTCCATCCCCTTATGTGTTTGGGTGAAGCTGACTTTAAATACTGTGAATACTTTTATTCTAATAGTAGAAGGAAGATTAAAAGAAAAACAAACCAACATACTTGGCGTTTATAGACCTAGAAAAGGCATTCGATAACGTAGACTGGAATAAAATGTTCAGCATTTAAAAAAAATTAGGGTTCAGATACAGAGATAGAAGAACAATTGCTAACATGTACAGGAACCAAACAGCAACAGTAACAATTGAAGAACATAAGAAAGAAGCCGTAATAAGAAAGGGAGTCCGACAAGGATGTTCCCTATCTCCGTTACTTTTTAATCTTTACATGGAACTAGCAGTTAATGATGTTAAAGAACAATTTAGATTCGGAGTAACAGTACAAGGTGAAAAGATAAAGATGCTACGATTTGCTGATGATATAGTAATTCTAGCCGAGAGTAAAAAGGATTTAGAAGAAACAATGAACGGCATAGATGAAGTCCTACGCAAGAACTATCGCATGAAAATAAACAAGAACAAAACGAAAGTAATGAAATGCAGTAGAAATAACAAAGATGGACCACTGAATGTGAAAATAGGAGTAGAAAAGATTATGGAGGTAGAAGAATTTTGTTATTTGGGAAGTAGAATTACTAAAGATGGACGAAGCAGGAGCGATATAAAATGCCGAATAGCACAAGCTAAACGAGCCTTCAGTAAGAAATATAATTTGTTTATATCAAAAATTAATTTAAATGTCAGGAAAAGATTTTTGAAATTGTATGTTTGGAGTGTCGCTTTATATGGAAGTGAAACTTGGACGATCGGAGTATCTGAGAAGAAAAGATTAGAAGCTTTTGAAATGCGGTGCTATAGGAGAATGTTAAAAATCAGATGGGTGGATAAAGTGATAAATGAAGAGGTGTTGCGGCAAATAGATGAAGAAAGAAGCATTTGGAAAAATATAGTTAAAAGAAGAGACAGACTTATAGGCCACATACTAAGGCATCCTGGAATAGTCGCTTTAATATTGGAAGGACAGGTAGAAGGAAAAAATTGTGTAGGCAGGCTACGTTTGGAATATGTAAAACAAATTGTTAGGGATGTAGGATGTAGAGGGTATACTGAAATGAAACGACTAGCACTAGATAGGGAATCTTGGATAGCTGCATCAAACCACTTAAATGACTGAAGACAAAAAAAAAAATTATTCTTTTACCTGTTAAATTTCTATTTAGTAAATTCTGTTAATTTTGGCTCATTTTAAACAAATTGTTAAATATCACAAAAGTTTTCATGGCATTAAGTTTTTTATTAAGTTTTATTAAGTTTTTTGACATTATTCAAAGTTTTTATCATGTTTGATTAAATATATAAATAAATATAAATTGCTAAAGAAAATTATGTATACTATATTAATTGTTTTATAACACTTTATACATTTTATTAATATAAAATTAGGCTAAATGATTACTTTTTTATTGTAATATGAGACCGGGTTGTTTTGTCGTAAAAATATAAATCGTTGATTTTACACAAAAAATTTAATAAACTGTAGTCGAAATGAATAACGATTATGATGCCCTAAGTTCAGAATATGACTTTGAATTATTTTAAACTTTGAACTCCTTACTACGTAACGGAACACAGTTTTGTTTTTATTCAGCACATTTATAAAAAAATATCTGAAATTTTTGCCAGTCCTGTTTCGTTTTATAACTCTACATGTCTGCAATAATAATTATTGTTCTACATTATAATCGCAATTTATAAGGCAGAATACTCAATGCTTCATTTAAATATTAATATTTATTTTATTATTTAATTATTTAACCAGGTAGCTTTTTATTTCTAAATGCGTAAGAATTATAAACGATATTAAGTAATTTACTTTCGTCAAATTATTTTCAAAACGAAATTTTCTATACTTGAACAATTTTCTTATCCTAATAATTGCGATGTTATTGTAAATCTTATAACTTAATAATAATGACATTTTAGCATGAAATTTACTAATTATTAAAATATATGGGAATATATTGAATAAAAGATTATTTACAGTGAGGTGGAAAAAATTATATATATTTTTTAAAAAAAGATGTTAAAAAACATCAATAGTTTATCCAATGCTTTAAGGGTGGACTGATTTATTAGTGTTACATAGAAATTTAAATTACATAGAATATATAAGCCTACCACTAAAAAATAGTCTTATATTTTAAAAGAATGCTAACTTTAGATATTAGTTCTCAGAAGTGGTACAAAGTTTAAGTTAAGTAATTACTGTTATGAATTTATAAATTTATAATTCTGGAATTATCTTGTTATCAGTATGAGTAATTATTTTTTTATAGTATGTATTTTATTGTTATTTTTATAGCACAATTTATTCCGTAGCTATAAGTTTTGTGAAATATAATAATATTACTGATCAACATGATTTTTGTCTCACGAGTACCAATATGTGTACTTAATGAAGTTTTTTATCCTGTTTTCAAATATGTATTTGGAGTTTCTGCATCACCCACAGATTCTTGTTATTTTAATTTTTTTTAAATATTTTAAAACGTTTTTTTGTTTGTTCATTGTCAAGTAAAAGCTCCTAGAGGATTGTAAATATGATGGAACCAAATGAGCTAACTCAAAGAGTAGTGTTTGCTACTGTTGTGCCGGTTCAGATGTGTTTAGTCATGTACAAACGCGATCTAGTGGAGCACACATTCATCCGAACGATGCCAGTTTAGATAGTAGTGAAACAGTAAACACGTCATTGTGAGTGCTGTGTGTGTATGTCTAAATTATTGGGTATTACATATTTACAATTTTATTTCTTTCAATTAGTCGTTAATTACAAAATGCCTAGAGTTTGTTTAAATCATCCTAACAATTTTTGTTATGTATGTGGTGAAGTGATGCTCAGGTCCCAAAGACGAAACCTTACTCCATTAGTAAAAATGTGTTATGAACTTTATTTTGGGTGTAAAGTCGAGGACCAACCAAAGGCCTGGTCCCCACATATCTTTTGTTTATCGTGTTCTAGACTTTTCATTGCTTGAAAAAATGGTACAGGAAAAATGGCACACGCCACATGACATTTGCTATCCCTGATTTGGAGGGAACCAAAAGACCACTCTTCTAACTGTTATTTCTGCTTAACAGACATTAAACGGATTACGTCAAAATCAAAACATGTAGTGGTGTACCCTAACTTGCAACTGCAATAACATCAGTTCTACACCGTAAAGAATTTACCATACCAATGCCTCCAGAACATGTGATATTAGTTGAAGAGAGCTCAGAGTTTGATGGAAGTAAGGGGGAAACAGAAATAGATTCTGGTGATACAACTTTTGAACAAAGCAGTTCATCTGCGTCTCAATTACTGACTCAAGAGAATTTTAATGATCTCATACGAGATTTAAAGTTATCCAAAAAAACATTCTGAAATGATTGCTTCCCGGCTAAAAGGATGGAAGTTTCTTCAAAAGAATACTAAGATATGTAACTATCGTAGCCGTCATTTTGAATTTAACGTCTATTTTTCTGAAGAAATTGGCTTAGTGTTTTGTCATGACACTTCTCATATTGAGACACATTGTAACGAACATAATCCAACAGAATGGTGATTGTTTTTTGATTCCTCTGAAGTTAGTTTAAAGGCTGTGGTTCTGCATAATGGCAATAAATTCCCATCAGTACCTATGGGTCACTCTGTTAGAATGAAAGAATTGTATGAAAACTTTAAATTTATATTGGAAAAGCTTCAGTATGCAGTGATGAGTGGAATATATGTGCACTTATTCTTGGCCTGAAGCTTGGTTACACAAACCAAGCTTTTGTATGTGAACAGGATAGTACAGAAAAAACTATTTCATTAGAAAAGATTGGCTTAAATACGAATCACACATTCCTGAGCAGAAAATTGTGAAACCTGATCCATTGTATAATCCTAAAAATGTGTATCTAACTCCGTTACATATCAAACTAGGAATAATGAAGAATTTCGTCAAGGCCATGGACAATTCTCCTTTGTTTCCTTTTACTTAAAACAAAAGTTTCCTAAAATTAGTGATACAAAAATTAAAGAAGGGATATTTGTGGGTCCACAAATACGATCATTAATGCACGATGGAAAGTTTGAAAAACTACTGAATCCACTGGATAAAGCAGCTTGGTAAGAATTCAAACATGTTACTCAGAGTTTCTTGGGAAATCGAAAGACGGAAATTTACCGTGATATTTTCAACGATCTTATGACATCTTATAAAAATTTGGGTTGTAATATGTCCTTAAAAGTACACTTCCTGCACTTGCTCCTAAATTTCTTTTCAGAAAATCTTGGCGCTGTGAACGATGAGCACAGGAACACTTTCATCAGGCAATTTCAGCTATGGAAAAGAAGTATTAAGGCAAATGGAATCCTAATATGCTGGCCGATTATTGTTGGACCATCAAGAGGGATGCTCTACATGCAAAATATAGCAGAAAATCGTCATTTCTTACTCTCTAAGTGTGTCAAATGTTTGAATACTGTGTACTTAAGAATGCAGAAAGTATTAAAATGTTTGAAATTATAAATGCCTGTCTCTCATAGACCTTGCGTGGTGGGGAAAAACCGATATCATATTTAATTTCAGGAGAAAAAATATTATCAGAATCACTTTTTTTTCCTGAGACAATAAATAAATTGTTTCGCAGTGTAATTAATAATAGATTCATAATTATGAATAATTAAACATATAAGTAAAGTTTTGTTAGTGTTGTATTTGTACGTGTGTAGATTAAAGTAAGCTAAAAAGGAACTTAGGTCTGATTGGATTCAATAATTTTCTGACATAAAATATTTGTAAACTTAAATATAGAGTACATACAGAAAATTGCATTTTGAAATTTTATACTATCTTAATCCAATATTTGCAATGGGTCTTTTGATAAGATCTATAGATAAAAATCAATTCTGGACGTGAAGTTAAATCATTATTTATAACATTTTTTTATATATGTTTATATTTGTGTTATGAAATATGTATCACAGCAAGCCTGAAATTTATATCAGTTCTATATGAATGTACTAAAACAAAAAATTGAATGTTATTCTTAGACCCCATTGATTATTTTGGATTCAAAATTTTATGACCAGGATTTCTAAATGAAACTGATTAATTTATAGATAAAAACCTTTAATATTTTTTAGCATACATATAATGAATTTCACGAAAATTTTAAATCTTTGAAGTCTTAGTTGTTAAAACATTATAAACCAAACTAAGTAAAGAAAAAAATAATAACGTTTTAACCTTTTTGTTTGTTATTTATTTCTTGATTAAATATCTGCAATTATAAAGAAACCTATTTTACACATTTACGGAATGTAAGTTTCTTGATAGAAAACAAAAAATTGCACCAACTTTCCTCATAAATGCTCTTCTTTCCCTGCCTGATTTTATATTACATTAGATTAACACCGTTTTAATTATAAATTTACGATTTAATAATTCCGTTTACTGACACGTATAAAAAATATTTGTCTCGTTTTACTGTCACAAACAATCTTAAAAATTACCAGTAACAACACAAATATCAGCAACATTGTTGGTGTCACAGCATTGAAAAGACCTAATAATTATCTCGTCTTTGTCTGCTGAATAATTTTTCTGCTTTAACGGAGAAAGGATAAGTATAAGAAAAAAATGACCAATAACCCTCTGATCCGACAACTAAGCAACCCAGACAATTTTAAATTAAATTAGTTACTTTTAAATGCTATCGAAAACTTTTCTTGGAAATAAAAAAAAGTAAATATAAACAAAAATATATTTTAAAACCTTTGTAAGAGTCTGTGAAGTTTTCCAGAGAATTTATAGAATTTTTTCTGTCTTTACAGTCATTTGACTGGTTTGATGCAGCTAGTGCTAATCGTTTCATTTCAGTATACCCTCTACATCCTACATCCCTAACAATTTGTTTTACATATTCCAAACGTGGCCTGCCTACACAATTTTTTCCTTCTACCTGTCCTTCCAATATTAAAGCGACTATTCCAGGATGCCTTAATATGTGGTCTATAAATCTGTTTCTTCTTTTAGCTATATTCTTCCAAATGCTTCTTACTTCATCTATTTGCCACAACACCTCTTCATTTGTCAGTTTATCCACCCATCTGATTTTTAACATTCTCCTATAGCACCGCATTTCAAAAGAAAATCTTTTCTTCTCAGGTACTCCAATCGTTGAAGTTTCACTTCCATATAATACAACGCTCCAAACATATACTTTCAATAATCTTTTCCTGGCATTTAAGTTAATTATTGAAATTTAGTTTTTTAGTTTTTTTGAAATTTATTAAACACAAATTTCAATTAATGTAAATTAAGCGCCGTTAATGATATTTTCACTGCAGAACGAGTATTTAGTTGCACTACAGCTAATTTACTCGTAATCGTTTTTATTATAACTTTCAATTAGTGCCGATTAATTTCTTTCCTTCAGAGGTTTATAAACTTTTCTATCAGTTTTTTCCGGATATACGTCGATTATCAACCGTCTGTTTGCTTCAAGTATCGAAAGGAAGTGACCATACCACTACGTGCCTGTATATTAGTACTTTTTTTTGTCGAATAGGCTTTATACGAGGATGCAAAGCTAAAATAGCTTTGATCAGGCTCAAACTAGTCTTCGCAGACATTTTAAACATAAAAGTTTTAATACATTTTTACGTTATTTACTGTTATTCATATTATTTATATAATCAGTCGATAATTAAGAAAAAGAAATCTGTTTGTATAATCAGTTAATGCATTCTAATTATGGTTTTGATTTCAATCGTCGAAATTGATCTTAAGAAAGTACTCATCGGCTTTTTTTAGACGTTCAAGGGCAAACGCCAAATTCAAGCTAGATTCTAGTTTAAGTCAAAAACATATTATCATTAATGTGAGTGTGTTATTATTTATAACTGTTGTTATTTAAAAAAAAAAAGGTAATAAAAATACTGTATCGTTTAGAACCGGCGTATTATTTCATTCATCGCCTCTAGTTTGTTAGCAGTTAAACCAGTTTTTTACTGCTAACACCGTTCACTGAAACCGATAAAAATTTATATATTACATACAAGTTATATCATTCATAAATTCTTATTAAATTAATAATTAGTATAATCCACATTTTGATATCTAAGTTTTAAATAAACTTGATTGCAATATGAATAGAAATTTAATAAATTACATACAAAATTATGTAATATTTAAAAATCCAATCGTCTTAATTGTAAAAAAAAAAAAAAATAGCTATTTAGTTTACGAAACTGTAATTAATATAAAACTAAAATTTATTTATTTATATGAATAAATAAATTTGAATACAAATAAACATCCATAATTAATTAATTAATTAATTAATTAATTAATTAATTCATAATTAACAAGCATTGATCCCAGAAAATACATTTCTTTTTTTCAAATCATAAGTATATGAACGTCTAATATTTTGTTTAATATCATTCAATTAAAAGAGAAACAAATTTCTCGTGTTGAAGAAGGAGTTAAAATACTACTTCAAAAGTATTTTTTGAACAGAATGCTTGAAGAAATAACCACATATATGTTGTGGTTATCTTTAAAGTTTATGCATAAGGAATGCATGTTGGAACTATTCTTAGCGAATTGTTTAGGCATGACGTAGGTACTTATAAAAAAATTCTCTAGTCTTAAACTAAATTTGGATTACGGCATGAACATTATAAAGTTTTAGTTGGCCTACAACTCTTACATATTTTGATAAAAATTATGAAAAGTATTTTAGAACAAGTTTTTGAGGTACGATAAAAATACAGAGATCGATTATTATTTAAAAGCTATGATTTAAGGCTAAGAAAGTCAAACTAATATAAAGAAACAAGTAGAATACAGATTCAAACCCAAGTATTATTACTTTTAAATATATACAGAAGATATCAAAGTAAAAAAAAATATATGAATACTATTATTTAAAAATATTTTTGACAAATACTGCAAGTAAATTTGTTCTTATTTAAATCCCGACTACATGTCATTCCATAATCAGAAACGGTTTTTACCATTCCTTGCTTAAAAGTCCTACAATTTTGAAAAACGTTTATTAAAACATTTCTTGTTACTCCGAAGTTTCAGGTAATTGATGTATGACAGAGGGATTAATAAATAACTCATTATTTACTGTAACGTTAATCTCAAAATGGCTTAGAAAGAATTATAGTAAGTGTAGGTTTGTTATAAGGGAAGTAGAAAAGTACTGATTGTGGGATTATCAATACTAGTAATGGATGTAGGCTTCAATGAATACGATATAATGATTGTCATTGCTATCGCAATGGCAATTTTTTTCAGCATTTCATGAATGCTGAATACTTTTGAATTTTTTATAATTTTTATTCGAACGGGCATTTACCAGGGTTCATTATTAGTAATGAAATAATTATTTTATTTAAAAAATTAAAAATTTGTAATTTCTGTATCAAAAATTATTAACATAAATCGCAATAATTCAATATCTTTTTTATAAAAATTGATTGAATTTCATTAACATACATTTTCAAAATATTATATATTTTTAACAGAATTTCAATTGAAAATTTTACTTATTTTTACGGCAATAAAAAACAATTTTAAAATATAATTATTTATTCAGATTTATTTTAATTATTTAGGTGAGCATTTAGACAGACTGGTATAGGACTGATGGGAAATTATGAATTATCAGTTTTCTTTCCCATGAAACGTTACAAGCAATGATTGTAAAGACCTGAAATACATGAAACACTAATCAAAGTTACTTTCTCTGAGAGGAACTATATTCACTACAGAATCAATTCTTGCGTGAACAGAGTGAAGTATCACTTACCCCGGTGTATTCTACTCCGTAAGGAAAACAATAGGAAACCACATCATTCCTCTTTTTCTAAAATAAGTCTGCATCCATGTATTTGTTAACTCTTGGTAATGACAATGCTATTTTCGGAAATGATTTGTGTCTGATTTCAAGTTGCCTACGCCATTTGATTACCTTACCAAACACCCAGAGATAATTTTTGTAAAGCGAAAGCCTTAATTTAGAGATCGTATTGTGTGAATTGTGTAAGTCGTGTTTTGCTTACTGGTATAAACAGGAATAGTTGAGAGTAGTACGGAAATAGGAAAACGATTCCCGGAAATGACGTCATCCAAGAAACCGACCGGAAGTTAAGTAACTCAAGATAGTGACAGGAAGAGACGTCATTCAGTATACCAGATTTAATATGGCTACCGGAGGTCAGGGTGGGGTCTGGTTTAGGACTGTGGATAGGGAAAGAGTGAATCCAAAATCTCAAATAGCGGCTCCAAGATGGTGATTGAATTAAATATGAAGGATCAAAGATGGCGACCAGTGGTGGGGATAAGGCTGAGGGTATAGTCTGGGGCTAGGGTTAAGGTATAGCACTGTGGAAAGAGGAGGAGTGAAATAATGATTCAAATTGGTGGATCAAAGATGGTGTATTTACTTTTATTAATGTCTTAAGAAAATTAAATTAAATATATTTGTATCTCGAGGACGATTCTGATAGTCGTAGCCGCAGTACCAGGAGACTTCATTCGCACGCTCGTGGTCCTCGTCGTGTCCCGGTGCACAAGCAGTTGGTGATAGCATAATCGTGCGCGTGTGTACATCTGCAGAACAGCGTAGATGTTGGTGCGAGTGTTGTTGCGCGATTGATGAATGTGGCCTTTCTGCCAGAGTGATATACTATTTGCTGTCCTTTCTACAAAGGAAAGTGTATTTCCCACTGATTATTGATCCCAGGAAAGTGAAATTTCCCACTTGTCGTGGAAATTAACTACTGTTATAGATCCAGTTTTTTCAATAATTCACACATCGCTATCTATCATTACAGAAAACACCTGCAGACAAGCAGTCAAATTAATAATGTTATGATTTGTCAATTCTCTTACACACACACACACACACACAGACACACACGCGCGCGCGCGCCTTCTTGATTGAGTATTTAATCTTTACCAAACCTACTAAGATACTGATTGTTACTTTATATAAAGCCTGCACGACATTTCATCATTTGTTCTCCAGCTTATGACCGCAGGGAGCGTTAGTGTCGCAGTCCACTGTTTTGAAAATTTCCTTTTTCCCCTCAGGGTGTTTTCAATCCAATTATTATTTAGACTTTATATATTAATTATTTACTTTATTTAATTAATGTAATATTTCAAATGTTGGTAGCACTGTCGTACAGCTGCTGTTTTCTGCTAGGTTGTGACGTCACACGTAATCGGGAGAATTGAATAGATGAATAATATTTAAAGTGTAAAAAAGGAATAAAAATGAACTAAATAGGTTTCGAACTGAGTCACCTGGTCAGGCGAAATACTGGCGCTGTAGCTTGCGCGGCCACAGCGGTTTCCAGATCGTCGACGCAAAATCTGTTCCGTATAAATCGTGAAATCATATCAGTTCAATTAGTACTGACCGCCACCACTATTACTGCTACGCAAGTATATCATTAAAATAAATAAACTATTACATTTTGTGTGTGTGTGTGTGTGTCTAAATAAAATATAGACGTATATCGAGAATAATCCCGGTCGTCGTGACTGCCGCACCACGAGTCGTGGCTCGCTCACCGGGTGGTCATGCTTTCGTGCGTATTCACATGCGTGCTTCAACGGAGCAGCTTGGACGTTTACGATTCGAGTTCTGGTGTGCGACTGAAGAACAGCTGAT
Organism: Lycorma delicatula; assembly: GCF_047948215.1. Lineage (NCBI taxonomy): Eukaryota > Metazoa > Arthropoda > Insecta > Hemiptera > Fulgoridae > Lycorma > Lycorma delicatula. The sequence continues at coordinate 374,919,118 of NC_134455.1, read as the reverse complement.
GAACACGGTCTAACCGTACGGCAAACTAGTTAAAATTCCGATTTTCAAAATTAAAACGGGATATTTGTTAATAGCTTGAGAACTAAATCAGACGAAAGGCCTAAACTTAACCAAATAAATACACACACACACACACACACACACACACACACACACACAGAGAGAGAGAGAGAGAGAGAGAGAGAGAGAGAGAAATTAATTTAAATATCGCGCCAGTTTGTGTGTGTGTGTGTGTGTGTGTGTGTATGTGAGTGTGTGTGCGAGTGGGTGGGGCAGTATTTAGCGGCGAAAGGTAATTTATTTCACAACTTATAAAGAACAAATTTAGTAGTCTCTATCCGGAAGGCGGTGTGGCCAGGCGAACTAAAGCACAGTATACCACCTTATCGGGTGACCCACTTCAAATCTTCTACAGTTACTTTTTACAATTGTATTATTATTCATTTATTTAATTCTACTGTTCACCTGTGACGTCATATCAAAGCAGACGATCACAACAGCTGATGTACAACCAACATTTTAAATATTCGAATAATTAATTAAAATAAATAATTAATATTTAAAACGTAAAAAAATAATTATGTTGGCAACCCTGTGGAATTTCAAACTTCCCAGTCCAACAGGGCGAGGAAAATGGGAATTTCCCACAGGGAAAAAAGGAGTTAACAGGAGTCGAAGACGGCCGCCAAATTTCAAACTTACCGGATCAAGATGGCAGACGTCACGTGATCATAATACTGCAACCCTATTGGCTGTAGATTCAGTATTTCTATTTCCCAACTACTTAATATATCAATATGCGAAATTGACTTTATTTAAAACTTATTTCCTGATCGGTAAGGTTAAAAAATGTCTAAGGAAATTGAACGAAACTTAAAACTTGTTACTGAAATATAACCATGCATATTTACTGGGATAAAAGGTTTTCTGGGTGAGCTCGTTTAAAAACAGAAGTATAAAGAGTTCTTCTGTGTTAAATATACAAATTACACACAGCTACACAAGTTAACTAGAGAACTACACAGTTAATTAGGGTTAAAGAATTTAAAACCTACCTAGGAATGATTTTTAGAGACTGCTTACTACATCAAAATTTTTAATCAATTTTTGCACATTTTATACAAACCGTAATACCTACAAAAGTTCCAAAAAACGGTCGAGGTTTTTTGAAAAATATACATTTATTAATACATATGCGTACAGGCATGTATTTTGATTTTTTTAATAATTTAATTATAAATCTTTAGTGCGTAGTGTACTTTTGCCTATAAAGTTTACACCATATCTTTTTCTAAGAATATCCAACTTAAACTTTGTAGAATTCTAATTAAGGAAACTCTTATGTTATTTTGCATTAATTTTCTGTCAACATATGACATTTTGTTTTATTACTGAGGTATTTCTACAAAGGTTACAGCGTATGGCATCTCGAATCTAATAATTTATTTCATATACGTACAAAACACTCATTTGTATTTTTTTGTTAGGTGTTAAGTAGCCCCCCTGTTTACATTTTGTATAATTATGATTTTAGGTAGGGTAAATCAGGAAGAGATTGACCACTAGGTGTGATGGACCATTCGCGTAGTTCCTGAGTCCGCCACATTAGCGCTGTTGTACTTCATAATTGAATTATTATTTTTTTAATAATGAATACACGTTGTGATTTTTGCTGAAATATTTGGTTTTATATTTAAGTAATTAATGGTTATCTGTTTTGGTAGAGGGAAAAAATTATTCACTTAAATTTAAACTTTTATTTTTATTGCTAATCATGTGTAATATGATATTGAAGTGGTTTTCATAGTGCAATTTCGTCAAGTATTTAGATATATAAATTGAAAACTATTAAGAGGAAATCAACGATTGTGTCAAAAGTCTTAAATTCTGCAGAAAATATTGAGGTTATAAAGAGGAAGAAATAAGAAGACACATTTAGAAAAAAGGAGGAAAATTTGGGAGCAGAAGAAAAATTTAGCGACAAAAACATGCAAAAAATCACAATTTTCAAAAAAAGGAAGGTCATAAAAAAAGATTCTTCAAATCCAGCATTGTTATTGTATAATTTATTATCTGTTATTTTTTTTTTTAATGTAATTACTGTCAAAATATTCTTTATTTATCACAAATTAAATACATAAGAGTATAAGAGCTGTAAATCATACTCATATAGTTAGAATTTTGTTTTTTGGTACAATTAAATTTGACCCACCGGGTTGGTCTAGTGGTGAACGCATCTTCTCAAATCAGCTGATTTGGAAGTCGAGAGTTCCAGCGTTCAAGTCCTAGTAAAGCCAGCTATTTTTACACGGATTTGAATACTAGATCGTGGATACCGGTGTTCTTTGGTGGTTGGGTTTCAATTAACCACACATCTCAGGAATGGTCGAACTGAGAATGTACAAGACTATACTTCATTTACACTCATACATATCATCCTCACTTCATCCTCTGAAGTATTATCTAAACAGTAGTTACCGGAGGCTAAACAGGAAAAAGAAAGTACAATTAAATATGTACAACATGTTATATCAAAAGCTTAGCACTTTTAATGTTTTGTATAACAAACCTATTTCAGACGTTATACTGAAGGAAAATTACAATTACTGCCAATTTAATACTTCTCTTGAATAATAGATTTATTGTGCAATTTTTCAAATTGTTTTAGAAAAAAATATGTTTCTATCGGTCCATTATTTTGCGTTTTAAAACCATAATATTTTAAAACATCAAGTTATTCATTCTCTGTTACTTTTTTCGATAAAATAAAAAATAAAAAATAACCTTGTATGTTAAACATGAATCGTGTATTTTGTATTTGATAAAACCACCTGTCTCATTTTTTACATTTCAACATAAAAGAAAAATTATCGAACTATAATTAGAAGTTAACTCGGTTTGGGGTATTATTTAAGATTAAAATCTGCGATAAAATTTCAGAATCACTAAGCACGCAAAGATTTTGGAGTCGTTTTTCTTTTAACCTCGTTATTTCATTAATTTACAATTTAAATAAACACTTATTTCATTTTTAATTTAGGCTAATAAGAACAGTTTTCTTTGCATTCAGTAAATAACAGACTTTATCGTTTACTTATAAATTTCAAACGGAATAGCCTTTGCCAGTGGAATCGTATAATTTAATGTTACATAACTGGATATACGATCCATTTTAGTTTCTAGCTCAACAACTAAAAAAAACCAGTGAAATAACTTCTTGTAAGTTAATTTCTTAACAACTTTACAAGTTGTTTTGGAAAAAAAAATATGTTTCAATCGGCCCATTGTTTTGCTTTTTAAAATCTAATATTTTAAATTATTAACTGATGTAAAAAATGAAAAATACCGATCAGTAATATAATTAACAGCATATTAATTAATACTGATAATATCTTAGATAATGAGATGATTATTACACTCAAATATCTAATTTCACACTGGAGTTGATGAGTTAACTTATATTCAATTTTAATCTTCATCATTGAAAGAAAATAAAAACTAAAACTTCCGCAGGATTATTTTATAATTATCAGTATATATATATATATATATATATATATATATATATATACAGATGATTCAGGAGGATAGGGCAATATTTTGACAATTCATTCTAGAGGTTAAATATAAGAAAAAATTTCGTATAAACAAAGGACCGAATATATTAATAAGAGTCGACATGTTTAAAATTTTATTTGTTCTCTGTTGACATTATTTATATCAATTTTCTTATAATTAAATTCTTTACAATTTATGTTTAAAAAATGTATGATTTATTGGCAATTTAACAACGTTATTGTACGACAAATGTAAAAAAATGTGTTTTTTGACCCTATTTTTGGCGTTTTACATGGATATCTTAGAAACTAAGAGAGAGATACTGTTTTGGGACGTATTTTTTCGATTTTCCAGCTCAAAACCCATAAGAAACAATTAAGTTTGTTTTTTAATTGACCTTCCCAGAATTTCAGAAAGCCTTAATTTACCCGGAGAAACTGAAACTCGGGCAAAATCTTTCACCCTGTATAACTCGCTAACGAACCGTTTTCAGACCTATGTTTATATGAACTTTTTTCTTATTTTTAGCCTCTAGAATGAGTATTGCCCTTTCCTTCTGAATCACCTGTATATATATATATATATATATATATATATATATATATATATATATTTATAAATAAATATATTTAAATTATTTATCAAAAAGAGGAAAGTATATAAATTTTATTATTTAAATTATTATAACCTAAGAAAAAGAAGTAGTAAAGTTTAAGTCCTATTTACCATTAGGAGACTTTCTGTTAGTAAGAAATTAGAATGGATAAAAAATATCCATATTTCAGAGATAAAAATATATACAGACATTATATTTTAAATTATTATTCTAAATACACTTAAATAATGCGATGAAAGAATTTTTTAAATACTAATAATTTGTATTGTACGGAAGATTTCATCGGTAACGTCCTTAGTATTTAAAATACAAAGTTCGGTAGATTTTCTTAGTATAGATCGATATGCCTAAATTTCATTGCATGATTAAAATAGCATGTATATTAATAGAATAATAGTAATCGTACACTAATGCAATTCATATCTTTCTTTCCTTTTCCTGTTTAGCCTCCGGTAACTACCGTTTAAATAATTCTTCAGAGGATGAATGAGGATGATATGTATCAGTGTAAATGAAGTGTAGTCTTTTGTACATTCTCAGTCCGACCATACCTGAGATGTGTGGTTAATTGAAACCCAACCACCAAAGAATACCGGTATCCACGATCTAGTATTCAAATCCGTATAAAAATAACTGGCTTTATTAGGACTTGAACGCTGGAACTCTCGACTTCCAAATCAGCTGATTTGTGAAGACGCGTTCACCACTAGACCAACCCGGTGGGTTAATGCAATTCATATCTGAGAATGAGTTACCATTACTGAGGAATACAACAGAATTAAAAATATTTAGATCATAGCTATCACAGTTATACATTATTGTACTATTAATTAGTTAAAAAAACGTAACAAAGAAGCAAAACTTCAAAGTAGTATGAGCAACGTAATGATTGGGGTGATTTTTTCACTCCTCCTCCATGAAATATCTTATCAATACTTTTCTTAGTAATACTAACTTAATGAAAACACAAGTTTTCATCGTCTGTCAAAAGCAGACAATAAAACTTGTATTTATGTCAAATTAAAAAAAATATATATATATCTTATGTATTATCAACATTTTCACATTATTTGTACAAACATTTAAGTGGAAAAATTTGGGAGTAAGGTAAAGATTTATTCCTTACAAATAATGTTTATGCGAGGCCGTAAAATTTTCGCATTAAATTTTTTTAAAGATTTCTTCAATAGTAATGTTTTCTAATAAAATTGCATTAAACGTATTTTGTTTCGATCAAGACGTTTGGTAATCGTATAATCGGCATATATTTATACCAGGTTGAAATGATAAGAAAGTAGATCACGGGTAGGGTTTGGCTTCGTTGTATTGGTTGGAGGTGGTCGGGAGTGGTTAGCAAGTAAGTCAGCATATTGGCAGCTTAACAGGCAAACCGAGTGACTACAACTGGCCTAGTTTGTTAAGTCTGGGTTGTTCAGGCATGGCTGTTGCGTTGCGTTGGTCAACACCGGCCTGGAATGTAACATACAGACGCCTACTCCTAGATCTATTCCACTGTTATTATATTCTGTTTGTCGTAGCTCCAACATCAGGCCTCCTCCCTCATTTCTTATTTAACTTATGCAATTTCAACTACCTTTACGTCTTTCCTCTAGCACAAATTCTTCTAATTAGATTTTTTATTGTATATTTAAATATAGTATTTGTTGTTCTATTTAACTTATTTTTAAATTATGATGAAATTCTTTTTTTAAAAATGAAAAACATAAATAGTTTTCTTCATAAATTTATTGGAGGAATTAGCTTCATTAAAAAATCTATTGAAAATCGTTACTTAGATCGGTGGATCAATCTTCAACTTTATTACACTCCTCCACTAATTAAACTTCATTCAACATATTTTATCATTTTTCTCTAACAAGATATGTGCATACGGGTAAGATAAAAAGAGTGCTGAACTAAGAGTTAAACTTATTCAGTAACGGGATCTTCTGAACAAAACATCGAAAAATATAACAATAAAGTGTCATTTTCTCGAATTCCGAGTACCTTTTTCTAGAACATTAGGGAGTTAAATAAGGTAAATAATAAGATGTTTTATCATTTTAACAAAAAAAGGATTCCTCATCTTTTCAGTTCAACGAAAATTTTACATTAATTTATTAGTTATCGATATAATTTAAATATTGGATAATTTAATATTTTAATGGCAAGTAACATAATTTTCTGACTATAAAATGAAATTCACTAGGTTACCATAACGTTTTCAAAAATTACGATAAACAATTAATATTTTTAATATTAATGTTATAAAAATAGAATATATTTAGGACCAATATATAATTTTGACATGCATGCTACCTACTAATTTTTTTCGAAAACAACCAAACTTCTTATTTTATTATGACTCAGGAACGGATAGCTGAATATCAATTATTGTTTTCGCTGTAATCACATTTAAAATTCACTCTATAGTTAATCTATAGTAAATAAATAATTTTCTCTAACAACATAAATTTTATCTGTATGCAGACGTTTTCGTTTCATGTTCGGTTATTTGATCATGTTTGTTGCAAAAATGTCATTGTAATTAAAACAACTATCAGCCTTTTTTAAAAGATTCATATTTGATATAAATTTTCTGGATAATATTAAGAGATTAATCCGCAGACACCATCGTAGACGAAAAATCATGGTAAAAATTCCTTGAGAAAATTCTGTTCATTCAAAAAATAATGTTACTATTAAAATAATCACTTAAAAATACATTAATCTTCTCGTTAACTTAAACTTTTACGTATCACCTTCGCTGAACTATAAAATAAAGAATTTATTTTTGTTAGTGTCATTTTCACGAAGTTTTTCAAGAAACTTTTAAGTTTGAGAGTGTTTGTTAAATTTGATATTTATAATAACATATGTTATAATGGTATAAATACACAACTTACATAGTTGCGTTTATGAATTATACACATTATAAAGAACTCCAGTACTTCAAGTAAGTTTCGTAGATAATGGAAAAGCATTAGTATATAAAAATACTTAATGGAAATTGAACCTAACAAAATTTCTTTTTGTTTTACTAAACAGTTATGAAATCAATTTTAAATTTTATTAAGGAAAAGATTTTCTAGCTAAAAGAACTAGCAAAGGAAAATTTTTACATAATATTTAGCATCTGTTTGTGTTTTTGATATCACTCCAAAATGGCTAACTTATTAAAGGAATTTCCAGGTTGAATTTGTCTCGGCTTTGATTTAAATAATGTAATGTTTATGAAAAAGTGGAATTTTAGTCAGACTTCAAAAAAAGTGTTATAGTAATGATACCAAAGAAAGCAGGGGCAGATAAATGTGAAGAATACAGAACAATTAGTTAACTAGTCATGCATCAAAAATCTTAACTAGAATTCTATACAGAAGAATTGAGAGGAGAGTGGAGGAAGTGTTAGGAGAAGACCAATTTGGTTTCAGGAAAAGTATAGGGACAAGGGAAACAATTTTAGGCCTCAGATTAATAGTAGAAGGAAGATTAAAAAAAACAAACCAACATACTTGGTTGGCGTTTATAGACCTAGAAAAGGCATTCGATAACGTAGACTGGAATAAAATTTTCAGCATTTAAAAAAAAATTAGGGTTCAAATACAGAGATAGAAGAACAATTTCTAACACGTACAGGAACCAAACAGCAACAGTACAATTGAAGAACATAAGAAAGAAGCCGTAATAAGAAAGGAAGTCTGACAAGGATGTTCCCTATCTCCGTTACATTTTAATCTTTACATGGAACTAGCAGTTAATGATGTTAAAGAACAATTTAGATTCGGAGTAACAGTACAAGGTGAAAAGATAAAGATGCTACGATTTTCTGATGATATAGTAATTCTAGCCGAGAGTAAAAAGGATTTAGAAGAAACAATGAACGAAATAAATGAAGTCCTACGCAAGAACTATCGCATGAAAATAAACCAGAACAAAACAAAAGTAATGAAATGTACTAGAAATAACCAAGATGGACCACTGAATGTGAAAATAGGAGGAGAAAAGGTTATGGAGATAGAAGAATTTTGTTATTTGGGAAGTAGAATTACTAAATATGGACGAAGCAGGAGCGATATAAAATGCCGAATAGCACAAGCGAAACGAGCCTTCAGTAAGAAATATAATTTGTTTACATCAAAAATTAATTTAAATGTCATGAAAAGATTTTTGAAAGTGTATGTTTGGAGTGTCGCTTTATATGGAAGTGAAACTTGGACGATCGGAGTATCTGAGAAGAAAAGATTAGAAGCTTTTGAACTGTGGTGCTATAGGAGAATGTTAAAAATCAGATGGGTGGATAAAGTGACAAATGAAGAGGTATTGCGGCAAATAGATGAAGAAAGAAGCATTTGGAAAAATATAGTTAAAAGAAGAGACAGACTTATAGGCCACATGCTAAGGCATCCTGGAATAGTCGCTTTAATATTGGAAGGACAGGTAGAAGGGAATTTAGATTTTTGGAACACGATGACTTAACAAAAAATGACTACGTTTTACAAACGTCAGCAAAGTCTCATGAAAAAAGGTTTTTTAAAAAGGGTTTCTTTTATTTTTCGGACCTGAGTGAAGCCGGATTCGCAGCTAGTAAAGTATACTTTCTAAAATTTGTTAAAATCCCGAAGATTTCTTTCATATCTAGAAATTACTGTAAGCCAATGATCTGGATGATTAACAAAACTAAATCAGGTTGATTTTAAAGCGTATTCTAATCGTTTACTAACCGTACAATATTGCATTGTCAGGTTGATCACCTGTGAAATAAAATAACAGAAAAAGTAATTAATTTGTTAAAAAAAAAAAAATGTTAACCTATCCACCCCATAACTACGAATATTCAAGAGAATAATTTGTTGAATGAATTACATTTTTTTAGATCCCTTTTGTAGTAAATAGACACTCTTATTAACTTCCAACAAAAAGATGTTATCAATAATAATATTAAACGAAACAATCTGATGTGGACACTACATGACTTCCTTGTACGCGTATTAAATTACGTTTATACATTTTTTTTACAATGAAACGTACATAAAATTTTATTTCATTAATAACTGCTGATATTTTTAATATATATATTTTTTTATTGTTATTATTGAATTATTATTTATCGTAAAAGGTTTTTACACTTAGAGGTTACTAACAATTAATAAATCAACGTAATTAAATTAAAAAAAAAAATAGTTAAAAGAAAGGAGACGAAGACTGATTTGAACCTATGTACCTTCCCCTTGTAAGATCCATATATTTCATCAATTAAAATTTCATTTGTCTATAAATCTGGAACGAATGAAAATAAGTAGTACCACTTATGATATACTGTTGAAAAGCTCTCAACGAGGGCTTATTACTGCAGTTAAGAAAAAGTACAAAATCCAAATTTCTTTAGAATTTTGGGCTTTTTTGGTTCAGTCGATTGCAATCAAAAGGGGAGGTACACAACTAGATTTTACAATAGTCCGAAATCTAAAATTTCATCATCCTACGGCTAATCCTTTTTGAATTATGCGAGATACATACGCGCATAGATACGTACGTACAGATGTCACGCCGAAACTAGTCAAAACGGCTTTAGGGATGGTCAAAATGGATATTTCCGTTGAAATCTGAAACCGAAATTTTTCGCGATTACAATACTTCCTTTACTTCGTAGAAGGAAGTAAAAACCGCCAACAACAAAGTTTGTTAAAATGGCGCCCACAGGATTCTTAGGGATTCATACACTTTCAGCAAAAATTCAGCTTTACTGTTTTTCCTCAATCAGTGATATGGTCATGGTGATATGGTGGTCATGGTGATATTTGACATGGTTGATAAAAAAAAAAGTGCGATCCTAATTATTAATTTGACCCAATCGATTAAAATATACCCAAGTAATAATTCACCACCTATCTTTGCATTCGAGTATAACTTCGATGTTCTCAAATCGATAATGTGATTAAAAAAGCACTAAACTTATGTTTTGTTTTTTTAAAAGAAGTCTTCCAAAGTTGAAAAAGATGACGATTACGAATATTAAAGTAAGAAATTAAGTCAGTATGTAAAAGGATTAGGTAAGGATTTGCATAAAAGTTGGATTTAGGTAGTCATAGTAGCGGTCGAAGTTTAAGAACAAGGAAAATTATTACACTAATAAGTTAAATCTAAGAAGTATGTTCCCATCACGTAAACCTTCACAACAATTAGTTTTAAGGAGCTTCTCAGGTGTTTAGACGACATTTATCTCACCGAATAAATCTAATCATTACAATACATTCTAGCATGGGCTTCCGCTAAGAAGCAGAAGATTATCAACGATTAATATCATTTACCAATGAAAAAAATCAGATGTGGACACCACATGACTTCCTTGTACGTCTAATTAATTACACATACATATTTTTAAAAGTGCATAAAATTTTATTTCACTAACAACTTACGATATTTTTTTTTTATTGTTGTAATTGAATTATTATTTATTGTAAAAGTTTTTTTTTTAAAATCACAGGTTAATAATATTAATAAATCAATATATGTTAATATTAAAAAAAGGAAATGAAGTCGATTTGAACCGATGTGCTTGTAAGATCAAAATATTTCATTAATTAAAATTATATTTTGCTGTAACTCTGAACCAATAAAAATAAGCACCACTTATGATATATTGTTGAAAAGTTCTCACTGAGGGCTTATTACTGCATTAACAAAAAGTCCAAATTCCAAAGTTTTTGTATTTTGCACTTTTTTGAACATTTTTGGTCAAGTCGATTGCAATCAAAAGGGGAGATGCACACTAGATGTTGTTCATTCGTAAATCAAAAATTTTAACATCCTACGGCTAATCGTTTTTTAGTTATGCAAGATACATACATACGTACATACGTCAGACGTCATGCCGAAACTAGTCAAAATGGATTTAGGGATGGTCATTCAACGGATATTTCCGTTGAAATCTGAAAACCGAAATTTTTCGCGATCACAATACTTCCTTCACTTCGTACAACAAAGTAAAAAGGAATAAAGTAGAGCTTTTGAAGTTATTCCTATAATTAAATTATTTTTTATTTTTTACAAATTTATAATTAATGTACCGGTTAATTCAATCTCCAGATGCAAAAAACGAACTTTTTCAGGAAATTGATAGTTAAATAGGTTTGTATTTAAATAATGGAATATATTTTTCATCGGAATGAATTTGTTAGCTTGCAGTACTGATAAGCATAAATAACTTTTACTTAATACTTTAATACAATGACTCGATTATTATCCATATTTGTCGTTTAGTGTTTAATTATTTTACTTACTATAAATATTCTAAAATTAACATCAATTAATCGATTAAATAAGAAGACAGTTTTTATAATTAAAAATGAATTTACTATTAAAAAGTATTCTAATTTATATCGTCTTAACTAAAGAATTACACATACGTTTATAAATTTCTGTACAATCAATCGTTAAAATGTATATTAATTATAGTGCATAAGTCTTTCTGTAACTACTGGAGGTCGACAAGAAGTCTTAAAACATAAGCCTATTCAAACAATAAAACTTACTTCAGTATCGACCTCCACTCTTTTAATTTACGTAACGTTTTCTATAAAGATTACACAGTAGAAATTATTATATACAATTTAAGATAGTTCATAAAAATACTTATTACTTGCTTCCTTTTTTTTTCAGACTAAGATTATTTATGACTCGTAATAACTCACGTTTAACGCTAACCTGTTATTTACATATTTCATTAACTGTAATTTATCAAATTGCATTTTTTATTAATTCTTTAACCACATTAAAAATCGATCTCAAATAATAACGCAAGCCAGAAAGAAGTATTAGACACCTATAATGAGTTTGCTATAATAAAAAAATAAAATGAAATTAAAAAAAACATGTTTAATTTTAAATTAACTACAGTAATTCTGTAATAAATAATCTATATCCTTCTAAAATAATAAATATATAAATTTTATTTATTCAATGAAATTTATTCGTATTTTTTTTTTTTTTTTTTACTTTTTTGCAGTCTTTCAGTACAGATTAGATTTAAATTGCTATTTTAATTCTATCTTTTGTTTGCTCCATCTAGGATGAAATTTTAATAAAACCTATAAGATATTTTTATCTGACGTCTTTTTATAGAGTAATTTATTGCATTAAATAACCTATCTAGACTTTTTTATCCAAGAGAGAATAGAATTTGTATGGGTGCATAGATACTTAAGAAGTAAAAAATTAATGAAAGAACTGGCCTTCTATCTGAAAAAGGAGCAAAGACAATACTTGGATCTGGGCAGCCTACAAAGTAAGAAAGATTTTGCAAAAATGACTATATTTAATACATAACTATAAACGAAAAAAATAACAATCTAATTTTTCGATTGTTGCAACGCATTGATGACAACGATGAATAATGAGAAAGAAAGTTACTAGTATGTTTCAAAAACTACAAGGTTGGATTAAAGCGTGTTAGATTAGAGCCAAAACACTAAGTAGCGTAGTCTTTGAGCAAGCTCAAAAGATGCAAAAATGGGTGACGAAAATTAGAGTTAACGATTGACAAAATTTTGTTCAAAGCAGAGAAGATTTCGCAGAAAATATGCCGCATGTTTGTTGGTTGGTTAATGAATATAGAGAGACAAGAAGAAATAAATGCGGTGTTGGTTCGTAGATATAGGCAGTCAGAGGGATCGTATATCAGTTGTTAATGATGATGAAGAAGAAGTGAAGAAGAGCTGAAAGCCACAAGATTCAAGGTACTCGTTACTGTTGAGCGAGGTCAAAGGCTAATTGAATCACAAAAGAGCAGTAGGAGAGAACGTGAAGAGGTATAATAGCATAGGAGTAAAATAGATGTTTAAGCTAAACGATAGGGCTTACGTTTGGAGAGTGGAAAACTTGATTAAGTTAAAACTTAAGAAATATAGCAAGTAGTGGCACTCAGTCAATTGGTCAATTAAATACAAGATAAATAAATTTTAATTGAAAGATAATCGATGGTCAGTAATAAGATAATTAATATGGTAATTAGAAGCGATTTGTAAGTAGTATAATGCAATAATAGCTTACATCTATTATCTATATCTATATTAGATATAGATAATTAGTAAGAGTATAAAGAAAATGAAAGTTGGTATAACTAACAGATGATGTTCCGAAAGAAGGAACTACGTGTTAGGTGTTATGAACACGTACGAAATAACAATGAACAGAAGCAGGCATTAGCGCAGAAAAATATTTAAAACATTTGATGTGGACACCACATGATTCCTTGTACGCCTATTAAATAACATACACATTTTTATGCTACACCTCATTTAAATTTATTTGATTTGAAAGTGAGACACGGATCCACCAATTCTTTAATAAAGTGGACAGTTACACAATTGCATTGCAGTGGACACCACATGCGTCACATTTTTTTGTGGTGTCTGTCAGTATTTTATGTTAGTTTATATATTGATTTTGTTTCACTTCGTTCAAATAGTTATGTGGTGTAAGTGAGAACGTGTCCCATCCGTAACAATGCACACATCGGTTCGAATCTAACTTTATATATATATATATATATATATATATATATATTTTAACTTTTTTTTATCATTTTAAATGTATTGATTTATAAAATAATTATTAACTTCTGTAAAAATATTTTAATTAAAATGAAAAGTAAATAAATTTTATTTCGCTAATAACGTTTGATTTTTTCATTTTTTTTTTCAATCTGAGTTTAACAATATTATTAATAAATCAATATATTTAAATTAAAAAAAAAAAAAAGGAAATGAAGTCGGATTCGAACCGATGTGCCTTCCCCTTGTTAGATCCAAATATTTCATTAATTAAAATTTTATTTGGCTATAACTCTGGAACCAATGAAAATAAGTACCGCTTATTTCATAAGTGGTACTTAATCGGTATAAGTAGTACTTATAAGTGGTATATTATCGGTTGATAATATCGTTGAAAAGCTCTCAACGATGGCTTATACTGCAATTAAGAAAAAGTTCGAAATCAAAATTTTTTTGATTTTGGGCTTATTTGGACATTTTTGGTCCAGTCGATTGCAATCGAAAAGGGAGGTGCACAACTAGATGTTAAAATAGTCCTAAATCCAAAATTTCAACATTCTACGGCTAATTGTTTTTGAGTTACGCGAGATACATATGTACATATGTAAGCACGTTCAAACGTAAATACGTACGCCGCAACTACTCAGAATGGATTCAGGGATGGTCAAAATGGATATTTCCGTTGAAATCTGAAAATCGAAATTTTTTCGCGATTACAATACTTTCTTTACTTCGTACAAGGAAGTAAAAATGTAAAATTACTAAAAAAATTTGTTAGAAAACAAATTATGTAAATTCAAGTATTAGGAATACAATGAAAAGGTGATTATTGTATTACGATAATAGTACAAATAATAAAGAGACGAGGCGAAGAAAGAAGGAAAATGAAACGTGCTACAACCAAAAGCGTTCCCAATTTTCGATACGTCTGTTATTCCGCAGACCGATGTAAACTGTCAGTGCTGTCCAAAACCTATTCAACAGCATATTTTCTTGGAGAAAAAGTGTTGATAAAAATAAGAGTGAATGTTGAAAAATGTTTTTAGCATAATAACAACAGAAGAGCTAAAGAATATTCCATAGTGAAGTCCTCATCATATCGTTAATTATAAATAAAAATATTAGGTAAAACTTTCTTTAGTTAAAGCATGGACTAACAAACATAAATATGACAGAAGCTGCAAGAAAAAAAGACTCAGCTTAGAAAGGGATGGATTTGGATAGTTGTGTTAAATTTAAGGTAGACTGTTTACGATTTTCATGGTATTAAAAACGTATTCAAGGCCTTCAAGTAATTTTTTTTTTTATGTTTTCAGTCATTTGACTGGTTTGATACAGCTCTCCAAGATTCCCTATCTAGTGCTAGTCGTTTCATTTCAGTATGTGGATTATAAGTTTGTCTCTTCTTTTAACTGTATTTTTCCAAATGCTTCTTTCTTCATCTATTTGCCGCAATACCTCTTCATTTGTCACTTTATCTACCCATTTGATTTTTAACATTCTTCTATAGCACCTCGTTTCAAAAGCAAATTCCCCTTTTCCATAAATATTACACACCAGTTTGTATAATCTATCAATCGCTTCCTCACCTGCACTGCGCAGTAATTCTACAGGTATTCCGTCTATTCCAGGAGCCTTTCTGTCATTTAAATATTTTAATGCTCTCTTAAATTCAGATCTCGGTATTGTTTCCCCCATTTCATCCTCCTCAACTTCCTCTTCTTCCTCTATAACACCATTTTCTAATTCATTTCCTCCGTATAACTCTTCAATATATTCCACCCATCTATCGACTTTACCTTTCGTATTATATATTGGTGTACCATCTTTGTTTAACACAGTATTAGATTTTAATTTATGTACCCCAAAATTTTCCTAACTTTCCTGTATGCTCCGTCTATTTTACCAATGTTCATTTCTCTTTCCACTTCTGAACACTTTTCTTTAATCCACTCTTCTTTCGCCAGTTTGCACTTCCTGTTTATAGCATTTCTTAATTGCCGATAGTTCCTTTTACTTTCTTCATCACTAGCATTCTTATATTTTCTACGTTCATCCATCAGCTGCAATAGATCGTCTGAAACCCAAGGTTTTCTACCAGTTCCCTTTATTCCGCCTAAGTTTGCTTCTGCTGATTTAAAAATTTCCTTTTTAACATTCTCCCAATCTTCTTCTACATTTTCTACCTTATCTTTTTTACTCAGACCTCTTGCGATGTCCTCCTCAAAAATCTTTTTTACCTCCTCTTCCTCAAGCTTCTCTAAATTCCACCGATTCATCTGTCTGACACCTTTTCTTCAGCTTTTTAAACCCCAATCTACATTTTATTATCACTATATTATGGTCGCTATCAATATCTGCTCCAGGGTAAGTTTTACAGTTGACGAGTTGATTTCTAAATCTTTGCTTAACCATGATATAATCTATCTGATACCTTGCAGTATCGCCTGGCTTTTTCCAAGTGTATATTCTTCTATTATGATTTTTGAACTGGGTGTTGGCAATTACTAAATTATACTTCGTGCAAAACTCTATAAGTCGTTCCCCTCTTTCATTCCTTTTGACCAGCCCGTATTCACCCACTATATTTCCTTCCTTGCCTTTTCCAATACTTGCATTCCAATCTCCAACTATTAGTAAATTTTCATCTCCTTTTACGTGTTTAATTGCTTCATCAATCTCTTCGTATACACACTCTACCTCATCATAATCATGGGCGCTTGTAGGCATATAGACGTTAACAATCGTTGTCGGTTTAGGTTTTGATTTTATCCTTATTACAATGATTCTATCGCTATGCGTTTTGAAATCCTCTACTCTCTTCAAGTAATATCAGTCATCAAAAACACTCACTGATAAAAACACTTCATTTGAAAATTCCCCTCGAACAAGAATCAACCAAATGTCAAGAATTAATCTAAAAATCAATATCAGACAAATTAATCTTTTTCTATCTCAAATGTAATTGTCTATTATTTGATTACTTCTTTGAAATTAAATAAAAAAATTACTAATGTTTGAATGAAACAGTCAAAGCAGTGAAGAGTAAGGTTACATCCTTTATTATTCATCATAAAATGCATCTATCATATTATTTTTTTCAACTGTGTGACGTTACATCTAATAGAAAAAAAAATAGTTCCTTTGTTCCAAAAACTTTGTTTTATTTTATTTGTAAAGTATTTTAATTAATATAAAATAATTACACTAAAAAAATTAAATCAAATGGAAAACAATTAAAATTAAAATGTTGGAAGGACAGGACAGTTGGTCTATAAATTCCCTTTCACAATTTAGATAACTATCAAACAACTTTATGTAATTAATCTGAGTGAAATATCGTATGTACAACTTTTATTTAGGATTTATTAAACGCCAGAACACAAGCACGATAAGACAAAACAAACACTTCTTCATAAGTATTATAAAATGTAGTAGGTGGACACATATACCGCAATCAGATACACGTAGTGTACGTTTATTACACATGTTTATAAATGTTTACCACAACTTTCACTGTCCGATTCATCTTAGCACGAATAATTTACAAGAAAAATTTATCTAACTTTTACTTTGTCGTTATTGTAATTGCAAGCGAACTATAATTATTGATTTCTATTATCGTAAATGTCCATTTGGATCCTTATGTGTATTTATTCATTCACGACGTTTTCCGAAGTGCCCACTTAAATGTTTATATAATATATTTTATAAATTATTGTATTTAAAATACAGAATAAATTAATCTTTAAATAATATACAAATTTTTATTAAAGTAAACCCCGGAGGTCAATATTTCATTAATAACTAACTACTCGGTAGTGAAACACTATTGAAACATTGTTTTCAACAGAACATTTCAGAATATTGGCCGCAAATGATCTATTTTTCGGTAGGAGACCACAGCTTGGGGTGATCCGTAGGGCACATTTATAACTAGCATTAAAAGAAATTATTAAATAATACTAGCCAATTTTATGAGGATTGTCATAGCCCTACCGGTTTTTACGTCAAAAGTTTTGTTTTTCCATGACTTTTATAATAATTTGTCACAAACGTCCCTTTCCATTTAAAATGGAAATGTTGCTCCAAGTGGAAGCTTGGCATTGTGATGAGGATTTACGTATATATATATTTTTTTCACATAATCTCTATTACACATCTTTTACTCATTTACACTTCAGTTTAATTAAGTTAATACATGAGCTTTGCTATTAATTTGTTTGAAAAGCTGCAAAAACATCACACATTTTGGCAATGTAGTTTTTACATTTTTTTTTAATTTTTAAGAATGTTATATAAATGAGATAACAACGACTGCTGATGTAAGTACCCTGTAACAGGCAAGGATTCGCCGAGGTAGGAATCACCTCAGTCTTGCATGTGCTCTTTTCAGAGTGGAGGCCGTAATCAGTGTTTTTTTATTGCTTGCCCTTGCGTAAACGATCGAGCAGTTGCTAAGAGTGACAGGAGGGCAATCAGGCCTCTGGCTGCTCGTATCTCGTTGCAGGCACTTGTCATATTTGTGGGCTTGCCCGAAAAAGTAATAGATTATCAGCGAGTAAGTAGATAAATTAGCTTAGCTTATTTTATTTATTTAGGGAACCATTGGCGAAGATGTCGGTTGTAGATTCTGGAGAGTCTAAGGGAAACCCAGATTTGGAAATGAAGAAGTTGTCGGAAGGGAAGTGGAGGATGTTACAATCTCCTCCACCGATGACAAACACCAAGCTACGCCAGGCAGTCACGTCCAACCCGATACCAAAAAGTAGTCTGATTAGTGATTTCGGATGTTGGGGGCAGGGCTGGCAGTTCTGTTCCTCTATTAGCAAAATTTTTAAAACAGTGTGAGCATTTGTTGGAGTTCCTTGAAGGTCCTCGAAGCGCCTCTGCAGCTGTTCGCAGACAGGTGATCCCGAGGCTTAATGAGTTTAGAGCAATGTTCTCTGTTTTGGCAAATGTATTTGTGGCGCTTGCCTCTACGTCAACTAAATTCAAGGAAGTTATAGTTAAAGAGGGAGTTTCCATCGCGGTATCAGCGCCTATGCCTATTAGGGCGGAGCGGAAACTCTACGCTGAGGTACTTAAAGGCAAGCGGGAGGCCAACTTAGCCCGCAAGCAGCCAAAAATCACCGGAAAGAAGGTTCCACTAAAACGAAATTAGAGAGAAATTTCAGGCTGTCCTTCTGGGTAAGAAGTCAATTCGAAAATTAGAAACATAAAGAACAGTAGGAAAGGAAAGTTGTCGTAGCGAATGACGTAGAGAGATGATAAAGTTAGAGTTATTTCAGAATCTGTCTTTAGTAAAACATTGGATGTCAGATGGATCAGAAAAGTAAAAGAAGATCTTGAGTAATTATCTGATATAGAACGTCGCATGTCCGAAAAGAAAGTTGTTTCCAAAGTGCCCACTTAAATGTTTATAAAATATATTTATATCTGTTTCTAATATGACTCTCACTCTTTATCACTCATACGGGAGCAAAACACTAACTTGGATGAGGTGAGATTCAAATATATGAACAGGTTTTTATTAAAAACTGGTAGACATGATGCCCAAAGGTACCCCGGTACATTCAAAGTTGGTCCTACTCTGTTTAACAAATTTGTTGCTGAGTAGGTTGTTTGTGGATTACTCTTCTTTTATAGTCAAGGAGGACATTGAAGTTCAGAGTTGTCTAAATTTAGTCATAGAGCTAAATTCAATTGATATGCTTCACTCTGTGTGCACTCTAGTGACGAGGGTCACAAGCTTGAAGAGTGGCCTAAAAGGTCTGAAGCTCCTACTCGTGGAAATTTCAGAAGGTTTGTGATTTTTATAATATTAGTTCATATTTTCAATATAGATATCCCACAGAGGAAAATTTAGAAAGGTTGAATTCTAGAATTCTTGTTCATAACTGTCCTATAGTGCTAGGTGCTGATGTAAATTCTAAGACGAGTTTTGTCATAGTGGAGTCACGGATGATAGTGGTGAATTAGTTGAAGAGTTGGTTGTACAGTTTGGATTAGAAGTTTTAAGTTTTCGGTGAATTACCAACATATGTTGGACTGATAGATGGAAGGAGATTGTTTGCTGTAATGAATATTGATACTGTTGGTAGAAATATTCCTGGTAGGGTTGATGCTTGGTCTGTTGATGATTGTTCTAGTGATCATCTATAATTATTTTTGAATTGATTAGGGAGTTACATCAGGGGCACTTCCTGCTCAGGAAAGCGGACGGACCTAAATTTGTTAATATTCTCTCTGCTAGATTCCGTGACCTAGACCGAAGATTGGATGGTATTCAATTTGAAGACCTGGCTGAAAGATTTTCTCTGACTTTCATAGATGCCCTGAGAATTCAATTCCCCAAAGTTCGGGTCGAGAGAGAATTGCAGATTGGTAAACTAGAGATTTATTGTTATTGAAACAGTCCGGAAACCGCCACAGGAGAGCTGCACAGTGTGACAGTAATAGTCAATGGCAAGCGGTTTTGGTAGATGACTATCGAAGGTAGAGGTTTGAATATTTTCATTTTTTTAGTACATCAAAAAGAGATTATTGACTTTCTGTTAGAGAGCAAGGAAATAAGGATTTTTGGGATTTTGTGTATAGAGCCCTAGTGCATAAGCGTAAGAAAAATATTCTTTTGTTGGCTCTCTCTACCAAGCAGTGTGTTGTTACTAATTAGCTGAGATTTTAAATATTTTATTGAATAATTTATTGCAGGATGGTGTTGTGACTAATGTAACCTTATATTTTCTGCAACTTCAAGACAAAATTACTGCTTTTCACTCTGATGTCTTATTTGTTGTAATTACAGAGGCAAAGGTACTAATGGCAATTTGCTGTTCTGGTAGAAATAAAGGCCTGGGTTTCGGTGGAATCATACTGGTGGAACTCCTTATCTGTTCTGTCGGAATTTGTGTTGGTATATTGACTAAAAGTTTTAATAAGATGCTCTCTGCGAGCTATTTTCCTGTTTGTTGAAAAAACTGTGAACTAAATTTGTTGTTTAAAGGTGATAAGGACACCACAGTGAGCTCCTATTATAGACCTTTAACTCCAACCAGTTATTAAAAAGATCTTTGTGAAGGTATTGTATCTTTGTATTACTTATAGATTGAATTCTAGAAAGTTGTTAATGGATGATCATTATGTTTACTCCCAGGCAGCGGCACGGAAGATGCTGTTCTTGAGGTTATGAACATTGTTTCTTCTAGTCAGTCTCAGTATGTCTTATATATGTTTTTGAATACATAAGGGTACCTTTTAATAATTCATGATGGCCCTCTGTCCTGTATTAGCTGCTGCAGAAGTGTGATTGTGTACAGAATGAGCTGAATGTGTTATATGATTATTTCAGCAAGATGTTGTTCTTCAAGATGGCATCTCTGAAGTAGGAAAAACGCTAACTAAAGGTTGTCCACAAGGTAGTGTTTTAGGACTCCTGCTCTGGGTTGTTCAATTCAATACTTTGATGCCATTGAGGTAATCCAGTTATCGTATTTAAGGATGATGGGCTTTTGCGGGTTAAAGAAGATTCGAGAAATGAGATCGAATTCAGTACAATCCAGATTTGCAAGATACTCCAACTGTAGAGTTTGTAACATAAGATGGTATTTAGCCCAGAGAAAACGACAATGATTTTGCTCAAGGATAGACAAGCTGTTAAGATGATGACCTCGTGTATCAATAGAAGGTGTTCAAATTAGATATGTTCAACTGCTAGATGTTAACGTTGATAAGAACAAGGAGCTTTCACTATGCTGCCAAAAAGGCATGTTCTGGTTTCTTCGGTGTTCGGAGAGCAGTTCACTTCGATTGCAGGCTTAAATTCAGAACAATGCTTGCTCTACATAGGGTGTATGTGAAGCTATAATGCTGTATGCTGCACCTGTCTAGGTTCATCAAATGGGAAAATGAGATACAAATGTATAGGAATATTTTGTTGAGAGACCAGCATTTTCTATTATTATTTGAAATTGGAACCTACAGTACTGTCTCTCAAGAGGCCGTCCTTGTTATTTATGGTATTAAGCCCATTGATATCCTTGTGACTGAGCGACAATTACATTATGATGTTAAGAAAGTAGGCCAACTTACCTTTGGGTGCATAACGATCAGGGTTTCCATTTATGGCCGGACTGGTTGAATGAATCGTTTGGTGATCGTTACACACCAGGAATTTTTCCTGAGCTGAGAAGTATGCAGGTTGTTAGGTATTTGTATTTCCCCCAATCGGCATATTACAATATTACACAGTTTCTTTATGACATGAATCTTTTGGAGGTAGGTTGGCCAGATTTGGTTTGATTAATTCACGCTTGTACCTACTGATATAGGGCCACTGATGATATGCACCGTGTCTTATATGCCTGCTCTAGGTATGAAGCTGAACATACCAAACTAGCTAGAAAGCATGCAGGAATCAAATGTTGTTTTAATTTATAAGTTAATTGGAAAACTAAAAGGGAATGGAACATAGTTGCTGGCTTCCTGAGATTTTTAGCCGTGCATAGGATTTCTGAGGTGGTCTGATGCTGTTATAAATATATAGACAGAATAGCAACACTGTGGCTAGAAGCTTGTCTGGGTTGTTACTTCACCATGAAAGAGTTTTAGGCATTGAGCCCCATTAGATTAGATAATTGCTGGATAATTAGATGGATATGTGAAGAACTCTCTGATGAGCTGCGATGTAGGAGAATGTAGGCAATGACCTCACTCCTGAAGCGGATCAGTACAGAGAGAGATAAGGTACGTTTTCATTAGAAGCTTATTAAATTTGTGAATCTGTTTCATGATTTTTAGTCAGCAAAAAGACTTTGAGTAAATTGAATTGTAGGACAAAATTGTCATTGTTTGATCAACACTTGTTTTGTTGGTATGTAGATAGTATTTTTGGGATTTTAAACTCAATCACGTAATGATCTGAGTGCACAGTCTAATTGACATTAGATATAAGAAGAGTTTTGTGTGAAACCGTTGGTGTTAGAGTAAGACAAGGGATCATGCTTCTGTGAATTGGTTAATTTAATAGCTGAGGGTTGTAAGTTATGGTAGGTGGTCGTGGTTGTAAGAATACAAAGGCCTTTTCCAACCACAGTTTTGAGATAGGTTGTGTAAATACATTGATGGAAATTTCTGTCGAGTCATTTGCATTGGTGGTATCTTGACAGAGGTCAAACTGTGATGTGTTATCAATTTTATAGTGTCTAAAAGACCACCTCTGGTAATGCCCATCAGGTCTAAGAATAGAGGGGGTGATGAGGCAACCGTGATCATTACAAGGCCATCTACCCCAACGAGGACAGGATGTTTTATAAATGTTTAGAATCATCTTATTTCATTTAACAAATGATAAAAACACTTTTAAATTTTGGGAATTTATTTCAAAGAGTAAACTCTTTATAGAAAACTATAATTTCAGTGGTGGTTATTCATTGGTAAATATTTTCTTAAAACCATAACTGTACATAACATATATAGAATCGCGTTAACCCACTTGTAATGACTTGTAATGACAACGGTTCTCTCTCTATGCTGATTTACTTGTAAAGAAATTGAATCACTGTCTTCATACTATTTGTCTACAGACGTATAGTCTATTTTTTTACTATTTGTCTACAGATTTTTTTTGCTATCTAATATGTAGGAGTGCTACACAAAAAAAAATTATTTTTAACTTTTTGTGTCTTCTCATAAGGAACTCAGTAGTTTCCATTTATTTTCTATCTAATCATTCTTATTTACCTTACTG
The DNA here is from genome assembly GCF_047948215.1 of Lycorma delicatula. Classification (NCBI taxonomy): domain Eukaryota; kingdom Metazoa; phylum Arthropoda; class Insecta; order Hemiptera; family Fulgoridae; genus Lycorma; species Lycorma delicatula. The sequence continues at coordinate 374,895,645 of NC_134455.1, read as the reverse complement.
TGTTGGATTGAACATGTGCATTTTGTTTACATTGTGCATATCTAAATTATAAGTTTAAGACTGAAATATATAATTAACTAAAATGAATTCTAAATACTTTTGACATATAAGTATTAAAGGCACTGTTTAGTTGGAGGTATTATTATATGGGAAAGCAGTTTTATTATTGCTATATCAAGGTACGAGTATATCAATGCCAGTTACAGAGAATAGGTTGAGTATATCAAGGTTGTTATTAATACCAGTGCATTTCTGATCTGTTTGTGAGGTCTGTTTCTGAGATGGTTGGAAAATTTTGGCTTGTCTTGCTGTAGAAGACTTTTAAGAGTTTTTGTGTTTGTGTTTGAAGATGCATCCTGTTCAACCAATATTGAAATTTGTTAAGCAGAGCACATCAGTTTATGTAAAATCCTGGGATACATGATGATTTTTCTGTGTAATGATTTATCTCCTTTCTTGTCTGAGGTTACATTCTATTCAGAAATTTAAAAAAAAAATTTTAGGCCTCAGATTAATAGTAGAAGGAAGATTAAAGAAAAACAAACCAACATACTTGGCGTTTATAGACCTAGAAAAGGCATTCGATAACGTAGACTGGAATAAAATGTTCAGCATTTTAAAAAAATTAGGGTTCAAATACAGAGATAGAAGAACAATTGCTAACATGTACAGGAACCAAACAGCAACAGTAGCAATTGAAGAACATAAGAAAGAAGCCATAATAAGAAAGGGAGTCCGACAAGGATGTTCTCTATCTCCGTTACTTTTTAATCTTTACATGGAACTAGCAGTTAATGATGTTAAAGAACAATTTAGATTCGGAGTAACAGTACAAGGTGAAAAGATAAAGATGCTACGATTTGCTGATGATATAGTAATTCTAGCCGAGAATAAAAAGGATTTAGAAGAAACAATGAACGGCATAGATGAAGTCCTACGCAAGAACTATCGCATGAAAATAAACAAGAACAAAACAAAAGTAATGAAATGTAGTAGAAATAACAAAGATGGACCACTGAATGTGAAAATAGGAGGAGAAAATATTATGGAGGTAGAAGAATTTTGTTATTTGGGAAGTAGAATTACTAAAGATGGACGAAGCAGGAGCGATATAAAATGCCGAATAGCACAAGCTAAACGAGCCTTCAGTAAGAAATATAAGTTGTTTACAAATGAGGAGGTATTGCGGCAAATAGATGAAGAAAGAAGCATTTGGAAAAATATAGTTAAAAGAAGAGACAGACTTATAGGCCACATACTAAGGCATCCTGGAATAGTCGCTTTAATTTTGGAAGGACAGGTAGAAGGGAAAAATTGTGTAGGCAGGCCACGTTTGGAATATGTAAAACAAATTGTTAGGGATGTAGGATGTAGAGGGTATACTGAAATGAAACGACTAGCACTAGATAGGGAATCTTGGAGAGCTGCATCAAACCAGTCAAATGACTGAAGACAAAAAAAAAAAAAAAAAAAAAAAAAAAAATAGTTTTCTAATTTCTGCAAATGTTTTTTATGTTTGTTAACATGATGCACTTTTGTTTTGTTTATGTTTGTTTTAATTTTTACATAATTTGCTTAGGGCTATGTCATTTAATGTGCTGTTATAAATCCATTTGTATCTGCTAGATCTACTATAATGTTGAGTTCTATAAGTATTTAGGTGACATGAAAGTGTGAGTAATCTGTGGATTATACTTCTAAAAGTTTGAATGCAGTGAATGAGAATGTCTGCCAGTGTAGGTTCTCTTTATGTTTTGGAATTATGGTTTTATTGGCTGCTTTTTGTGAAGATGACATCAAGAAAATTTATTTGGGTATTGTTTTCATATTTGACTGTAACAGATTTATATTATATTTTGTTTATATATGTAAATAATTGTTCTGATTATATAATATTGCCTTAATTCAATAAGATTATGTTTTCTATATATTATTTTGTGATTGTATTTGTAATTATTGTTAAGTTTTTGTATTGCATTAAGTTCTGCAGCAATATATTCACCAACAACAAACATGCAAATTAATTTTATGGACATATAAGTAAAGACAATCTACATATGGTTTACCCTGCAGCATTTTTCTTAAGACGGGACTTACAATTTTTTATTAGTGCTTCTGATACTCAGATGGAATGTTCTTAACTCTTGTCTTTGGAAATATAAATACCAATTCTTAAAATAGTCACCATTCACCTCCAGGTTTTCCGCCAAAACTCTTTTGTATTATTTAACACTCTAATATTTGGCAGTTCTGTAGATCTGATGCTCGAAATGCCACTCAAAAATAAATTGAACAATAGAGAAGCAAGCACTGAGCCTGAGGGGAATCCATTTTTTAATCACCTAGTACATCAGACATTTTTTGTGCGCCCTAAATGGGAGCTTCTGAGAATGCAGGTAGTCCAAAAAGTGCATCCCATCTCCCCGGACAGTATCGGAGAGACAATGTTAAGAAGTGAGACGTCCTGGGCTGTCGTGGCCACGTTTATCAGGGCAGTAATGACAAAGCAAACCGAGGAGGAGGCGGCAAGGATTTATCGATAATTACCAATAAGGATGATGGTAATAGAAATACGTTGAGTCGCAGACTGCTATTGAAGTCGCGATATGTCGATGTGTTTGTAAGTCGTAGTTCATAAGGGGACCTACACATCGCGAAGTAATGGCTCAGGGGGATTCCGGGATGCGTAGGGTTACTCCAAAGGGGGTGGTTTTAGTCAGTAGTCTGTTGATGGCGTTTGGATTAGACCACCAGCAGGAGTTCGACAGTTCGTGCATAAATGCATTTCCACCTTAGTCCCAAAAAAAAAGTACATCAGACTTACCAAATGTTTACAATTGGTAATCTAAAGGATGTGATTTTTAGGAAGTATGGTTTCAGTGTAATTTAAATGGTTTACTTAAATAGAATTTGTTCATGCGTTTAAAATAAATCTATTTACTATTCATTGAATTTTTTTAATTCCTTGATTCACTACATTAACGCACACGTTTGGTATTATTAAGTATACTATGCATTTTTAATTACAAAATAAAGCAAACATTAATAATTTTAAAATTTTATTTAAAAAATAATATGCGAGTTTTATAAAATACAAACTGACTGTTTTACATAATTTAAAATATATATATATATTAATCTAATTAGTTTCATTTTTACTTAGTATCGGGTTTTGAAATTAAATACATCAAAAATAAAAACACTAATTGAAGTGGGATATTGTCTAACACACTAAACCTACAATTCTCTGTCTCTTTTCTATTGCTTAAATTCGCTTAGGTGTTTCATTTAGTTGAGAAATACTTCTTTGTTAAAAAATCACATTATTTAAATTTGTAGATTTAATCAATTAAATCTACAAATTCTTTTACTATGAAAACTGGTCATTTGATTTTAAATTTATTTTTGTATTTCTATTTTTAATATGAATCTATATAAGTTTAAGGTTGATTTTCTTCATTAAGTTATTTATAATTTTCACTTTTTTACTGGTTTCTCTTTGTTTCCAATAGTTCTTTGTGTGTGTTTACTGGTGTTTTTACTTTTTTGGCGTTGTATATATATATATATATATTTTTTTTTTTTTGTATTTTTTAATTCCCTTTACCTCTATTTTTAAACTTAATAAATTGCTAAAAATTTACATTTTTGATGAATTTTTAATTACAAGTATCAAAATTTTTTAGGTGATTTTATTATTTATTTGTTTTTTATAAGTTTTACTCTTATCTCTAAAAAAATGTTTTGAATCAAAATGTTTTTAATCAATTAACCAATTGATTAAACATTATCAATTCATCTCAGTTCTTGTTTTCTTTAGGTTTCTTTTTGTTTCTAGTGTTCATAAATCTTTTAATAGACTCTGATCTTTAAATTTATCTGCTTTTAAATTCATCAGACTTCCAATAAACTTATAAATTCTGTTAATTCAAAATTTTTGAGTTTTGTTTAAAGATTTATTCTTACTGGATAATTTAACAGAGTACAAACAACATAGCCACAGAAGTAAAATAATATAACAGTAGCACTTTTTTACTTTACAGACAGTTTTCCATCAATTTTTGTTTCTACAATAACACATGCTTTTTAAACATGGTTGTTATCATTTGGGATTAATGACTTACAGATTTTGTTGTTATTCAGCATAGTTTAAATCAATTGAAATATTAGTAAAAAGTGGATGTGGTTTATGCATTACTCTCCAGAATCTTACCTTATTGCAATATTTTAAAATTTTTAGTGGGGGTACATGTATGGATTAAATATATACATACTCTGCATGTTCCTTACTTATCATTGTTTCATTAGTTTATTCTGAACAAAGAATAAATATAGATGTAAATAATAATTTCTACTTATTATTACCCATGTTAATTACACAATTTTATAAGTAGTATATTACTAAATTTCTAGACTTCGAGAAAGTGGTGTATTGGAATTTCCCTCTGAAAGAGGAAAAGCTAAAAAAGTCTATCTCAGTCTGTTTTTGGCTGCAAACAAAGAATAAAAAATAAAGAATTGATGTACAAGTGGCATTAGATGTAATAACAGTGAAAAGATTAAATATGAAAAAAATATATTAGCGAACCTTTTTCTCATTTAATGTATATATGCTAAGTGTTGTAAATAACAGTTTTAGGTGACCTGAGGAAGAAAAAACACTTCCTAGATTGGCATAGCCATTCTCAAGAAACATCACTCAGTAACTGCTATTCTAAGAAAATAGATAAGTGAAGTGCTTTCCTGTTCACCGAACAGGAACGTCTTCTTCATTGAATAGAATATACTATCATGTAATCAGCACATCGATTTGTCTGAAATGCAGAAAATATTTGCCCTTTGACTGGCACCTTCAGTCTGTTCACCACAGAACAGGCTGTGTATAAGAGCATCATTACCCTCACAGAAATCTAAACTCCTAATTGCAAGTCATCTAAACTGTCATAACTGCAAGAAAGCTAGGGAGAGTTAGTGTAAAACTATGAATTAATGTATTCTTTTCTACTATGAAACACTGAGTCACCCATTGCTACCAACTCAATAGGGGAACTGCTGCTTATGCAGAAAACATTATCTTCAACAATGGGTAATTTTCTTGTTGTTTAAAATAGTGCTTAAATTGGATTCTCTAAACTCATTAAAAAAATTATTGTTAGATTAAATCTTATGATAAGAACTTGGCGTATACTCTTTCCTGGAATACAAATGACCTACCACTCATGGCAAATCTAATATTACTTTATGAAAATTGTGAATTAAATAATTATAACTAAAAAAAAAAGCTGACAACACGATTAATAATTTGTTCTTTGATTCTTATTTTCCGTAATGCGTTTATAGCCGCGTGATGGAAAAGTCCTACAACTGAGGAGTTTTTCTGAAGCATGGCTTATACACACATACATACACCACTTAATTTAAAATATTTATAATTTCATTTAAATATATTATTTTTTTGTTTAATTAATTCAATGATTCTAACTAAAACGCGCGTGCAGACAGTATTTAATTCGAGCGGGTGTGGTGTACTAGCAGCGACGGTCGGCATTAATTAAAATAATGTAAATTCACAACTTACATAAAAATAATTTCTCTTGTACCGTCGGCAGACTAGTGTAACTGAAAGTCTTAACGCACCAGATACTGAGTCAACCGGGCGATCAAGTTCGAAGCTCTGTTAGACCGAGTAACATTTTTATACGTTAAATATTATTCATTAAATTGATTCTAACGCCCACCTGTGACGTCACAACATAGCAGTAGTTTTGGAGCAGGCACGCCAACACGAGACCACATTACGGCCCGCGGAACTGGGTCAGATGAACATTAATGTTAACTTTTATTGTACATACCACCAAAAGGATATTACAATATGAGTCGTTCGTATCATATATTTTAAAATTATAGCTAAGAGAATTTTTAAATATCTCTTATGTTTGGAAAAATTCATTGGTTTAAGCAATTTTAAATAACCCATATTTTGCAGAAAATTCAGAGATTTTAGTTATTTCAAATATCCTGCTATTTGACACCCAAGGCTACTTAGTTTTTGTCCGACGCTAGGTGTTAAAAAATTTGATACGAAACGTCAAATTCTGATATATGTTCAATGATCTTCGGCGTGTGGAATAAATTAGTACAAAATACAGTCTTTCTTTAGTATTATTAATTAGTATTACCCGTGGTGTTTTATTTCTTTTTTTCAGTTAAAAACGAAGACCTACCATGACGTCAAATAGTAAAGTCGGTGTACCAAAGAATAGAAGAATCACAGAAGAATTTTCAAGACAGGTGGTACATAAACTATTTTTTCGTGGAAATTAAAACAAAGCCCAAATGTTTGATATGCAACGAATCTGTTTCTGTTTTGAAAGAGTATAACATCAAACAGCACTACGAGATTAAACATGCAAATATGTTTGATAAGTACAAAGAGCAATTTCGACAAGACCAAGTAAATGACTTAAAAAAAATTTCTGCACAACAAAAAATATTTACTAGAGTGGGTTCAGAGTCAACATGCTATGTAAAAGTAAGTTATGCAATAACCACGATACTAGCAAAAAATTTGAAGCCATATTCAGATGGTGAAATGGTTAAAGAATGATTAGAGAGCGTCGTTAAAATCCAGAAAAAAAGAAGGGTTTCTCAAAAATAAGTTTGTATCGTCAGACTATTACTAGACGTGTGTTCCACACGCCTAGTTTCCAATGTGTGTTTTACATTTGAAAATATATTGAAGATAATTTGAAAAGTCGAGCATTCGAGTTTATATTTTATGCTCTAGCATTGGTTGAAAGCACAGATATGGCAGCTACTGCCCAACTAGCAATTTTTAGAAGGGATGTTGATGTACATTTTAAAAATACAGAAGAATTAGCGGCACTTATCAGTCACTACTAAGTCACGTGATTTGTAAGAGGCAGTTATATCAACATTAAATAGCTTTTCGTTACAACTTAAAAACTTATCGGGCTTTACAACGGTTGACGGTTCAGCAATGGTTGGAAAACACGAAGGTTTAGTAAAATTTATTGAAAATGAGGCCTCAAAAGTCGGAAATACTTCAATGCTAAATTTTCATTGCGTTATTCATCAGGAGAATTTATGTTCCAAGTCCCTCAAAATGGACAGTGTCATGAAAATGATCGTCAAAATAATGATATTCGTTAAGTCGAACGTGTTGAATTATCGTCAGTTCCAAGAATTTCAAAAAGTCTTTGGACTCAGATTATGATGACGTTACATTTTATGTAGAAGTAAGATGACTGATTCGTGCCTTAATGTTAAAAAGAGTATTTTATTTCCAGCATGAAATACAATCATTTTTTGCAAGCACGTCAAAAAGTATCCCAGAGTTTGTAGACAAAGAGTGGGGTTGTGATTTTTCATTTCTGGTCGATATAACTAACCACCTAAATGACGTTAATACTAGTCTGCAAGGGAAAGATCAAGTAATTAATAAGATGTATGATCATATTTCTGCAATTCAAATGAAACTTGAACTTTGGGAACAACAGTTGAGGACAAAATCTTTACTCACTTTCCTACATTGTCATTGGAACCAGACGTCCACACAGGATAATACGTTTCTTTGATATCTGACTTAATCCCGATTTCAAGATTTAAAAAAAATATCATATGCTTTTTTGTACATTTTCAACGCCATTTGTGGTAGACATGAATTTATTACCGAGAAGATTACAAATGGAACATTGTGAATGTGTTGTGATTCACAGTTAAATGAAAAATTCTATCAAATTGGTTTGGAAGAGTTCTATAAAACGTATTTGGACAAGGATAAATATCCTGCGTTTCACAAACATGCTCTGTCGATTGTTTTGCTATTTGAAAAGACTTATGCGTGTGAACAGTTTTTAGTCACATTAAGAACATCAAATCACTAGTGAGAACACAAATTGCTGATGATCATTTGGAAAACTGTTTGCGTGTAGCGACAACATCAGTCGAGATGAATTTGGTGCACTTAGTTCTGCTAAACAAAGTCAGATGGGTCACTTTTAAATATTTTTACATTTTCCAATAAATATGTTTGATTCTCAGTTATGTTTTATTTTCTTCAAAAAAATAAATATGCCTATTTGTTGTTTTTTTTTAGATTAGACTAGGCAAGAATTAGACCTGCTGGGAGGCGATGATTTGGTTGAAGCTGTAGCACGATTGCTTATTTGTTTTAATTAATAAAAAAAAATTTTCTGAAATTTGGCCCGCCTGCTGAAAAGGTTGGCCAACCCTGGTTTAGAGTACTTTTTGGGGTGGGGGTCCGATTTTGAAAAAGTATTTTTTGCAAATAATGTTATTTTGTAATTGTTAACAAATGTATCTAAGAAAAATATGACCTTAATTAGGCGAAATCTTGAGATATTGAGGGTGACCTTGCTCTACATCCTCATTCCCTTGACCTTTTAAGTTGAAAATTTAATGACATCAATGCCCCATATATAGAAGTAATTTGACCAAGCTTGGTAAAATTGGAGATATAAGTGATGGCCAATACGAAGCACACACATGTACATATAAACATTAACAACCGCAAAATTTCCATCCGGTTTTTTGGATTCCTTTGGTGTCAATACGTCAAGATCCGGTGAAAAACGGCATATGTCCAAATTGGTCTGAATACAATACTTTTTCTTCTAGAGCTATAGCTCTGCTAAAGCGTTGTATGGGTGGGAAAGTATAGATAAAAAAAACAATGAATTACAATTGATAAAAATCTATAATGAAATTGTAACAACTGTTATTTAGTTAAAGAATTTTAGAATATGTTTCACGTGTTTACAAGATTAAAGGATTTGTTACTAGTGTCAACCCTCTGTATAATTTAATTTTCATTATTTCAGTCAATTTGCTTGTGGCACAATAAGGATTAGCTGATCCTAGAACTCACATGAGAAAGTATAAAAATTATGTTTTACAAATTGCGAAAAAAAAATAATTAGAAAATCTTTTGTTATATAATTTAAAAATGTAAATATTTTTATTATTAACAAATGATTCTTAATTCACTCAGTCCTCTTCTTATTTAAAATATATCATATACATTCAAAACATAGAGCTATAGAAGAATAGAAGAGAACAGAATTTGAGTTTAATGCTTAAATTGAGGACAGAAAAGTTGAAGCAAAATTAATTAATGAGCTAAAGCTCACATGACATTAACCTTAAAGAGTTTCTTCAGTTTTGCTTCTAGGTATAACATTGTGCTTCCTTTCTTTGCTTGTATTATTAGTTAAGAAAAAAAAATTTAAGCAGGATTATAAAGTATTTGGGCGGTTTGGATATGAATTCGGTAGTACGTACTAGTGTCTTAGACTTTGTGAAACTTAATATCCAAATTAGAAAAAAAAAGAAGAAAAAAAGTAAAAGTATTTATTTTTACACATCGAAGTTACATACGTGTATCAAATTTCATTTATTTTCATGCGATAGTTGATAAAAATTTTAAGCAACATGCATTATTTTAGCTAAGGGGTAGCTTTAAAATATTAAATTAGCGTGGGGTGATGGGGGTGGGTCATATTCAAATTCTAACACCGTAGTATTATATTGTCATCGAAGTTACATACGTGTACAAAATTTCATTGATTTTCATATGATAGATCAAAAGATATAGCAGTTGCAATATTTGATTATAACTAAAGCAAGTTAAATAAAAGCTTATATTGAAGTTTCTGATTAATATAAACAAAGTATTGAATTTGAAAATAAATATCACCCATAAAAATTTATAATGATTATTCTATTTCAAATAATTGTAGAATAAGTATCCAAAGATAAAGGATAACAGTGAAGACTTTCACTAATGACTTTTTCTTTATTATAAACCAAAAATAGTTTGAAGAAACACTGGGTGGCATAAATTCATAACTAGAAGAAATTTTCAATCTGTGAGTAATTTATAATAAAGCAAAATTTTACAGATAGGAGGTAATGAAACATTAAATTTTTAGATAAGGTATCTTAATAATAATAGTTACAGTATTTTGTAAGAAAATGGATTGCAGAGGAGAAAATTACAGAGGTCAGATTATGTAAGATAAGCTCAAAAGCAGACTGGCACAAATAAGGAAAGGTTTTTAGCAAAATATAAAAAATGAACGTATGATTTATCAAGATATTATTAAATATATATATATATATATATATATATATATATTTTACTAACATGGAATGTATCACAATATGTCCCCTACTATCTTAAAATGCAACATCTAAACCACTAATAAAAATCTTAGATTATCTCATGGTTTGGGTTTCTACAACATGTCTAACAGATGCAAAATTAAAAAGCATATATATTAGCAAACCCGGCAATGCTTCGCTATTGGTAGATTTAGTATTTATAGTTTTTGCAAAAATTTATCTTTTCACGTAACTAATATATATTCAAGTATGAGCCAAAAAATTTTTTTTCCAAATATCTCAACCCCACCGCCACCTAGCGGGTCCATTTTTCCTCAAAATATTTCTTTTCACATAACTAATATATATTCTGAATATGAGCCAAATCGGTTCATAAATAAAAATTTTCCCAATATCTTGATCCCAGCGCCACCTAGCGGGTCCAAACTAATTCAGATACCTTGGCGGGCATGCGTCCAACCATTCCCTAAAGTTTCATCGCTATCGAATGAACGGTTTAGGAAGGCATAAGAGGCAATACAGTCAGACAAACATTCATTTTTATATATATAGATATATAAAATTATATTTTCAGTATATATATTTGTATGTATATATATGAATAGATAAGTTAGGAAAATGGATATACTCGCAATTAAGAAATTTCTACGCTTAATTACGTAGTTTATTATTTCTTTAAATATTTGTTTTATAATGGATTTATAATTTAAGAAATTAATTAAATATACTGAATATAAAAAAGTAAGTCTTATTATTAATAGCCAGTAAATTAACGAATATATTTTATTAATCACACGTTTAAATTAATATACTTATTTATTTATTAATTATTATTTGTTGATTTCTACTTCCTAGGAACAGTAATTCTTCTAAACTGCAAAAAAATATTATTTTTTCCATAGTATATTGTCGGCCTAATTTATATATGTTTTAGCTTTCTATACATTATCAGATTCTGCAGTGCTCAGTTAAAAAGAACATTTAATTCTTAATTTGGTGTGTGTGCGTGTGCAAGCTTAAAGGATGGTGATTTTAATTATTTATTTCAGTTTGGTAGTTATGTTTAATTTAATATAGTAACAAATTTTTTAATATTGCAATATTTTTTATATAATTCTTTTTGTTTTATTTTTAATGGTGTAAATTTTCATAAAAGTGTAAAGTTTCATAATTTTCTTAAAAATATTTGATTGTTTATATTGCATCAAACTAAAGCATCTAATTGAAGATGGAAGTTGAATAGTGTAGTTTATTTTAAATCCATTTTAACATCGTCTCCAATAAAATTTTATATTTTATCTTCTTCGTTTGCAATAAAAATAGTATTTTAAATTTCTACCAAATAAAACATAAAAAATAAAGCTACATTTATATAAAAGTAAGAGTATTTGTGTGTGTGTGCGCGCGCTCGCACATGTGCGCGTGCGTGTGTGATAAAATACAAAAAGACCGTTAAAAGTGATTAAATTATTGACGTATTACGTTGAAGGTTGTTATGTTCGCTTTAAAATTTCAACTTCCATATTAGTTTATCTATTTAGTAGACACGATACATTGTTACTTCGTAAGTGCTTAAACATAATTTACGTAATATTATTTAGTATCTAACAACACACTGAACAATACAAGAACATTTAAGACGTGTACCGCTCAGCAAGAGGTACACTATAAAAGTTAGCAAACCTCACTATAAATAAGTAGAAGAACATGAAGTAACTGTTTTATAGTAAAACGGAACATTAAAAGATAACATTCTGTGCTATACTTTACAAGGTCGAAGAAATAGTAATAGGTAATAAATTGTAAAAAAAAAACCGTATAAATGTTACTAAAGAAAGTGGCTACTTCACTTTATTTATCATTAAAACTTGCAATCTTTTCACTCAAAAATCAATGTGAAAAAATGTTGGTAATTCACGGAAAAAAGGTCTCAGTGAAAAGTTATAATCATATTGTAAAATAATAACAGATAACGTACTTCGATAAAAAGTGGCATAATACCGCATTATATTTATTGATTAATAAGTGGAAATATTTAAAATCCATAACACATAAATAATAATACTGTTATTGTACAAAAGCACAGGGAATTTTATCGATTAGATCTACAAACAGAGGAAGGAACGTAACATTGAAAGTTTACTACGGGGTTTCCCTTTAAACCAGTTCCAGAGAACTGAAAAATAATTTTGTTTCCAATTTATATTGTAAAACAGCTGAAAATATTTAACAAAAGCATTACCTCGTAAATAAACCCTTAATATTAATACACCAATTCACACATTCCGCCTTCATAGAAAGAATTTAGGGTTCGAAATTAGGGTTCAAATACAGAGATAGAAGAACAATTGCTAACATGTACAGGAACCAAACAGCAACAGTAACAATTGAAGAACATAAGAAAGAAGCCGTAATAAGAAAGGGAGTCCGACAAGGGTGTTCCCTGTCTCCGTTACTTTTTAATCTTTACATGGAACTAGCAGTTAATGATGTTAAAGAACAATTTAGATTCGGAGTAACAGTACAAGCTGAAAAGATAAAGATGCTACGATTTTCTGATGATATAGTAATTCTAGCCGAGAGTAAAAAGGATTTAGAAGAAACAATGAACGGCATAGATGAAGTCCTACGCAAAAACTATCGCATGAAAATAAACAAGAACAAAACAAAAGTAATGAAATGTAGTAGAAATAACAAAGATGGACCACTGAATGTGAAAATAGGAGGAGAAAAGATTATGGAGGTAGAAGAATTTTGTTATTTGGGAAGTAGAATTACTAAAGATGAACGAAGCAGGAGCGATATAAAATGCCGAATAGCACAAGCGAAACGAGCCTTCAGAAAGAAATATAATTTGTTTACATCAAAAATTAATTTAAATGTCAGGAAAAGATTTTTGAAAGTGTATGTTTTTGGAGTGTCGCTTTATATGGAAGTGAAACTTGGACGATCGGAGTACCTGAAAAGAAATGATTAGAAGCTTTTGAAATGCGGTGCTATAGGAGAATGTTAAAAATGAGATGGGTGGATAAAGTGACAAATGTTGAGGAGTTGCGGCAAATAGATGAAGAAAGAAGTATTTGGAAAAATATAGCTAAAAGAAGAGACAGACTTATAGGTCACGTATTAAGGCATCCTGGAATAGTGGCTTTAATATTGGAAGGACAGATAGAAGGGAAAAATTGTGTAGGCAGGCCACGTTTGGAATATGTAAAACAAATTGTTAGGGATGTAGTAGGATGTAGAGGGTATACTGAAATGAAACGACTAGCACTAGATAGGGAATCTTGGAGAGCTACATCAAACCAGTCAAATAACTGAAGACAAAAAAAAAATATTAAAAAAAGAACGAATTTACAATTGGCATGATAAAGTCCACACAAGTCTAAATTTCAATTTAATAGTGGTAAACTGATGAACAAAAATCATCTTCAGAATGGCCTTGGTTATCATTAAATGTAATTAATATAATGGAAAATCTCACAAAATCTTTGTCTACGTATTTACAAAAATTGAAGTCATTTTAAATAATTAATTGGATTTTTACGAGTTATAGGCGTGAAATTTCATGCAAAAAGTCGGAATTTAAAGTTTTTTTCTTTCAAAGAATAGATACTTCAGCTAGTTAGAAATAGGTAAAGATCATTCATACATCATACATTCTTACCGGATGTATCCAATTTAAATAATTTAAATGTGACACAATTTATGTAATTAATCAATAAAAATCAGAAAATTAAATTCAAATTTCAAATTGTTAAATCGTTTAAACTTTTAAATATTCTTTTTTTGATCAAACTCGTACATTCATAAAAATTTCCATATTTCTCTCTTTTATGCTAAGAAAGCAAACGGTTCGTTTGAAGAATAAGAAATAAAAATTCTTTTATTTTCTTTTTCCTATGTAAGAATTTTAGAATATAATGCAGAGTTATTATTTTAGCAGTGGTTAGTAATTACAAGTAACTACTAAAGCGTACTTTTGCTTTACCACTAAACAAGAATAAAAAAACAAATCTGGACTTCAGTTTAGTAGAGGTGGACAGATGAACAAAAATCATCTTCAAAATGACCTTGGCCAGCAGTAAATGTTATTAAATAACATAAGAACTCTCTCAGAATTGTTATCTTCCATTCATAACGATTAAAGTCATTCGTAGTAATTGGATTTACTCGAGTTACATGCGTGAAAATTTAGTATAATAATAATAAGAGATTTAGTTCAATATATTATTAAACAAATCACTTTAATGGCAATAAGTATTTGAAAACCAGTTTTAGTAAATCGCTTTTAATGATTTATTGTTGCAGATATGAGCTACGCGTAGAGAACGTCAGCTTTCATGTGAGCAATATATTTTAAAGATAATAATGTGAAAGATTAAGGCAAAACTTTACGTAATGAAATAAATATTTTCAAATACTCTTAAATAACATTGCTGGAATTTAGAAATGTTATTCTTAAAGTCTTTTGTGAAAAAGCTATTTTTATCAAGATTTCTAACGTCTTTTCAATGTTCTTTTGTGATGTGGAACACTGGGCCTTTATAAAATCCCCTTCAAAAGAGAACTGTTATGGGTTTAAAAACTATTTATTTGTGAGTATAAGAAAAAAACTTATAGAGAACGTTCGATATTAATGTATATTTTTAATCAACATAATAATATAGGGTCAATCTTATAGAAAATTTTTAAATGTAAATTTTGAGAACTAAAGTGCTTATTTTTCGATCTGTAAGTTCTGATTAAGAAGTGCTTTTGTGAAAACAGAATGGATCGTCTGATTTACTAAAAGTTGTACCAGAAAATAGATTACAATTTTATATTTATTTATTTCAATCATATAAGTTTTTTATTTAAATCAACTATTATTAATTTTCTAAATTACCTTTTAATAAATTTGATAGATGGTCGAACTGAGACTGTAAAAACTATACTCTTCATTTATATTCATATACATACCTTCCTCATTCATCCTCTGAAGTAATACCTTACGGTAGTTCCGGAGGCTAAACAGAAATGAAATATTATTCGTATTTATTAATAAAACCGATATATATATATATATATATATCTATATATATAGATTTAAAATTAGTGTACTTTAAAACAGAACAGTAAAAGAATTTTCTAGAAATTAATTAAATTATTTAGTTAGCATTTTTTCAAGAAATTATAGCTCTCGGTACGCAATACCTTGTTTTTTTTTAACACCATTGAAAGTGCTTCTTTTATTTGAACTATTTTGTCATTCTCGGAAAAAATATACTAAACTACAATTTTTGAGGGAATTTGTAAAAAACTATTTAAATTAGTTTTATTAAATTTTTTACGTAACATGTCAAATATATTTTATCATCAGAGTAACGATGAAATAAAATATTTTTCGCACCTACCCAACAAAAACGGGTAGAAATAATAATTTGTAATTTATTAATTCATTAGACTACGTTTTCAGACTTTCATCGAAATTTTATCCATACAAGACTGTCATTTTAAGCGATGAAACCATCGAATTTCGGTTTATGTTCAATATATAATTAAAATGTTATACGAGTATCTCTAGACTATACAGTAAAACAGGACTTTTATTGAAATTCCTTATTTTAAGAAGATAGTGTTGTGTAAATAATAATACATTACCGCTACACATGACGTGTGACAAAATGCACGTAACTGCTGCTAGACGGTTACTCCTTTTACGCAGTTCTTTTAAATAACTTTTAGTAAGTCGCTAACAATCGATTGTAATCAGTGCATATTCAGACATAATATTAGTAACTATTACTTAAAAACAAAGAATAACTAATTTTTATTGGTAAATTAATTATTATAACATTTTTTTGTGTTTAATTATTTAAAATATTCATTATTTTCTACGAATATTCAGTTAGATAATAAATAATTAAAACTGAATTTCTGCGAAAAATACTTATATTAAATGCTTTTAAAAAAATCAATTTATGATCTTTTCTTTTACAAATTTTAATATAAAAAATGTACATAATAAAACTGAATGAAAAAAGAAGCAGGTATACTAGATTGAATTCTAGATTTGAATACTAGATCGTGGACACCGGTATTCTTTGGTGGTTAGGTTTCAATTAACCACACATCTCACGAATGGTCGACCTGAGACTGCACAACACTATACACTTCATTTATATTCATAAAAATATCTTCCTCATTCATCCTCTGAAGTAATAGTTACGGTAGTTCCGGTGGCTAAACAGAAAAATAAAAATAAGTTATTTGAATCATGCTTACAGCTTACAAATAAAGTTCATGAAAAATTTATTCATGGCTCTTCTAAGCCTTCTTTTCTTGATTGATTAATGAGCAATGCTCGTATTAAAAATTATTAAGCCACTTTATAAGATTATTATAATATAACAAGTACCCTGTTTTTCTTTAGAATGCATGTAAGTTGAATTTGAGACCACTTAGTTCTTGCAACTGACCACCAAAAGATTTTGCTTTCAGCGGTCACCAGATTATATTTGCACGTGATGTTAAAATTCTGAAATGGGAATGGTTTACTTTTATGTGTTACTTTACATAAAAAGATATTATTGGTAATCATTTTTTTCATTTATCGCTACTGTAGTATTATTATCAGTTTTCTTAAGTCATACGATTTTTTTTTTCTACTGCGCTGTGGACAATTACTGAAATTACATTACAAGGAAATGATCTTTAATTATTATTATAGTGATTCATCTTGTGAAAAATTTTATTTCTCCACAGAAATTTGTCTTATGATATGAGTATTGTGGGATTGGAGGATTCATTTTTATTTTATGGATTGATTTGATAGTTGATTAATACACAAATGCTCGATTGTTTTCCTTTGGATCTTGTCGCTGGTTGGATGAGAAATTTCACCGTCACAGATTAGTTAGATAGGGTTATGATAAATGGAAATGTGCGGAAAAGGGATTGAAGAGGTGCCCACTACGTGACGATAACTGGTGCATCGTCAACTAACCGCCGCTGCTTTCAGCGGTCACCAGATTACTTTGGCAACGTGATGTTAAAATTCTGAAATGGGAATGGTTTACTTTTATGTGTTACTTTACATAAAAAGATATTTTTAATAAGAATCTATTATTGGTAATAAATTTGTACTCATTTATCGCTACTGGTGTATAATTATCAGTTTTCTTAAGTGATACGATTTTTTTTTTGTGCGCTATGGAAAATTACTGAAAAAACATTACAAGGAAATAATCTTTAGTTATGTTTATAGTCCTCCTCTATGAATCATGAGACCTTGCTGTTGGTGAAAGGGCTTGAGTGCTCAGGGATACAGAGTAGCTGGACCAAAGGTGCAACCATATCGGAGAGGTATTTGTTGAGAGCCAGACTAAGGAATGATTCCTGAAAGAGGGCAGCAGCTCTTTCAGTAGTTGTTAGGGGCGTGAGTCACAATGACTTAAACGGCCATATCAACATCACTCAGTCCTCTGAGTACTGCGCAGCTGAAAGCAATGGAAAAATACAGCTGTTTTTTTTCCAAGAAAATGTGGCTCTATGCATTTTCACATATACAATAATGGAGGATCTCACATATACCTTCCTTGGTAAAATATTCTGGAGGTAAAATAGTCCCCCGTTCGGATCTCCGGGTGTGGACTACTAAGGAAGGGGTCACCAGAAAACTAAAAAATAACATTCTACGAGTCGGAGCGTGGAATGTTAGAAGCTTAAATAAGGTTGGTAGGCTAGAAAATTTAAAAAGGGAAATGGATAGGGTGAATGTGGATATAATAGGAATTAGTGAGGTTCGGTAGGAAGAGGAAGGCGACTTTTGGTCAGGTGACTTTAGAGTAATTAATTCAGCCTCAAAAAAATATAGTTAAAAGAAGAGACAGACTTATAGGCCACATACTAAGGCATCCTGGAATAGTAGCTTTAATATTGGAAGGACAGGTAGAAGGGAAAAATTGTGTAGGTAGGCCACGTTTGGAATATGTAAAACAAATTGTTAGGGATGTAGGATATAGAAGGTATACT
Organism: Lycorma delicatula; assembly: GCF_047948215.1. Taxonomy (NCBI): domain Eukaryota; kingdom Metazoa; phylum Arthropoda; class Insecta; order Hemiptera; family Fulgoridae; genus Lycorma; species Lycorma delicatula. The sequence goes on along the minus strand of NC_134455.1, from coordinate 374,877,462 downwards.
GAAATGAAACGACTAGCACTAGATAGGGAATCTTGGAGAGCTGCATCAAACCAGTCAAATGACTGAAGACAAAAAAAAAATGTTTATAGTGACTCATCTTGTGAAAAATGTTATTTCTTCTAAGAAATTTCTGTTATGATTTGAGTATTGTGGATTTGGAGGTTTCACTAATCCTAGTACTAAGAAAAAAGACTTATACTAAGTTTTGCTTCAAAGGTTTTACCGAAACCAAAACCAAAACTTTTGTGCCATAACTCGAGAGTTTTTGGCTATAACTCGGACACTTTTTTAATATAATAATGGCATGGCAACAAATTAAACCTTATTTAAAATTATTTTATAATAAGCAATTTAAAAATTGTTTATAAGCATAACTTCTTAAAACAAAAAGACCCTTTAGGGATTATATTTCAAACGTTATGTTTTAGTCTATTTTATGTTGGATGACACCAAAATAAAACGAAACATTGTAAAGTTTTAAAATTTTTCTAGAAAACCTTTTAAAAAGCTTTTTATGAGATATATAAAAAAATAGTTTTTATTCTTTTCACCCTTCCTAAAACCGTCACTAAATCGTTTTTTATAATCATTGAGTCCTAAAAGAGCAAATAAAAATGTAAATGAAAGCCAATACTTCTTCAATTTTCTATTTTTACTTTGTTTGAGTTATTTGATTCATGGGTATTAAATACAATATTCTGAATTATTTGAAAATGTTGTTTTTGGTAACAAAAATAATTCTCAAAAAGAATTGTTGTTGGTGGTAACATAAAGAATTCTCATCGCTTTTACTCCGTTCTGCAGTGAAGATGTCGTCAGTATATTTAAAAAAAAATCCTCAAAGTTAAAATTTAATGAAAAGTCGGCTCCACAATATCTTTTATTTGCGTTCTGTTGATTAGTTTCGATTTAATTACACAAAATAATGGTGAAAAATTAACTTTAATAAATATTTGTTTTAATTTTCACGAGCTACATTGTACTGAAACAATATTATTGATATTATTGAGAGTTTTCTGGCTGAAATTAAGGATCTTCATTTCTTCAAAAAATAGAAAGATAAGTATACCAGACGTAATAGAACATCTTCTCAGGTTTAATATGTTTTTTTTTGCGAATAGTGTAACATTAATTGTAGGTGGGTTGAAGAGGTTAACCCACCGGGTTGGTCTAGTGGTTAACGCGTCTTCCCAAATCAGCAAATTTGGAAGTCGAGAGTTACAGCGTTCAAGTTCTAGTAAAGCCAGGTATTTTCACACGGACTTGAATACTAGATCGTGGATACCGGTGTTCTTTGGTGGTTGGGTTTCAATTAACCACACTTCTCAGGTATGGTCGAACTGAGAATGTACAAAAGACTACACTTCATTTACACTCATACATATCATCCTCATTCATCCTCTGAAGAATTATTTAAACGGTAGTTACCGGAGGCTAAACAGGAAAAAAGAAGGGTTGAAGAGGTTAGTAGAAAGCTCAGATGGTCGCAAGTAAGCGTGCCTCTACAGACTTGCAGTTGATATGCCGTCTAATAAAAAGATAATTGGTTCATAACCAATTATCTTAAAGAAACTATCAAATAAAATTGAATCGTATATAACAGTGAAAGCCGAACAATATTATTCAGTTTATATCATAACCTAACCTCAAAGTTAATGCTCAGTAAATTATGTAAATACATAACTAGTAACGTAAGTATCAATTATGTGGCTAAATATTAAAAAAGAGTATTAATTCTGAAATGAAGAAATCTCTGTCTTATCAGCCACAAAATTTACTGTCTAGCTTTCAGGTAAAATAAAAGTTATTATTCTTAATATTGCATTTGATTATAGGTTATTATCCTACATGTTTCTAGATCGAACCGATAATTAATTGTTCCCCATTTTATTAAATTTATTATTTTGTCACTTATTAATATGTATTCATAGTTTAATATGAATAGTTTAATATGTATCATGACTATAACACTTCAAAAAAAGTGTTATAGTCATGATTACTGTTACTCCGAATCTAAATTGTTCTTTAACATCATTAACTGCTAGTTCCATGTAAAAATTAAAAAGTAACGGAGATAGGGAACATCCTTGTCGGACTCCCTTTCTTATTACGGCTTATTTCTTATGTTCTTCAATTATTATTGTTGCTGTTTGGTTCCGGTACATGTTAGCAATTGTTCTTCTATCTCTGTATTTGAACCCTACTTTTTTTTAAAATGCTGAACATTTTATTCCAGTCTACGTTATCGAATGCCTTTTCTAGGTCTATAAACGCCAAGTCATGAAACGACTAGCACTAGATAGGAAATCTTGGAGAGCTGCATCAAACCAGTCAAATGACTGAAGACAAAAAAAATTCATAGTTTAACATTATATTTTGCACACCAGTTTCATCACTTAGTAAAAAAAAAATTATGTTAAAACAACTAAGACCAAAATATTACAATTATAAAATAGTGAAAACTAAGCCTTAATCAAAAATGTTTTCTCTAAATAAATAAATTCATCTTGTATTATCAAGCATAAGGTGAAATAAAGGCCAGCATTTAATAAAGAACGATAGGCTAAGCATTAAAAGGGTAACTTTAAATGAATGCCAGAATAATAATTTATTCTAATGGACCCCCAACAATTTTTGTTAGTATTAACTACTTTTCTCCAGATAAACAGGTCTGATCTTTTCTAATTTTTTTACTATCATTAAAGCTACAAAAAAAAAACATATTTTAATGCTAGAAACAACATTCAGTAGCAAATTAAAGACACTATTTATTTAACGATAAAAAAACTAACCAGAAATAGTATGAGAAGTGTAATTTAATTTTAATAAAATGTAAGATGAAAATAATTTCTGCAAAATTAGAGTTAAAAAAGTACAAGTATAGTAGTAGAATTATTACAACAACCATAATTTTTCAAATTATAGTGATTATATAATTAATATTAACGAAAAAATTAAAATTTGTATTATTTTTACCCGGAATTTTCTTTTCATTTTATTACTGTATTCGATGCTTTTTTGGTTGTCAGATTTTTTTACAGCTTATTCCACATAAAAATTCTGAGTGAAAATTCTTCGGCGTTTTTTGTGAGTATTCGGACTAGTGTTAGTATAGACAGTTTGGTTTGAGGTTAATATTCATTTTCTTTTAAGAAAAAAATAGACGAAGAAAAAGATGTCTCTGTCTCTTTTTCATAAAGTTCGTTATCTAATTGTACATCTTCTTTCTTTCTTTTTCAGTTATTTCTCCGGAACCACCGTAAGGTATTACTTCAGAGGATTAATGAGGATATGTATGAATGTAAATGAAGTGTAGTCTTGTACAGTCTCAGGTCAATCATTCCTAAGGTGTGCGGTTAATTGAAACCCAACCACTAAAGAACACCGTATCCACTATCAAATGATCTACTCGTAGTATTCAAATCGGGTAACTGTCTTTAGCAGCAATTGAAATTTACAACTCTCTACTTTGAAATCAGCTGATCTGCGATGACGAGTTCACCACTAGACCAAACCGGTGGGTTTGGTTTCTGTTTAGCCTCCGGAACGACCGTAAGGTATTACTTAAGAGGATGAATAAGGATGATATTTTGAATGTGAATGAAGTGTAGTCTTTTTCAGTCTCAGGTCGACCACTCAGAAGTGTGGTTAATTGAAACCCAACTACCAAAGAACACCGGTATCCACGATTTACTATTCAAACCCGTATAAAAATTACTACCGTTACTAGGATTTGAACCTTAAAGCTCTTGACTTCTAAATCAGCTGATTAGCGATGACGAGTTAATCACTAGACCAGCCTGGTGGGCTCATAAAATCGAAGCTGGGAGTTAATTAAATAAACAGTGAAAAAGCTTAGTTTGGTTTGTTGGATAAAGTGAATGAAATCATAAATTTCGTTTATTAATCCGTTATGACAATTGTGTAGTGTGTTTTCACAATCCTACATTTAATATGTACAGCGTAGATATCGTCTTACCCAAACACTGTAAGTTTTAAAACTTGAAATTTACTTTACTTTGAGTTTACTTGAAAATAATTTTCTCGCTGAATTTTTTCCTGTAAATTCCATAGGTTTACATTTTATTTCTCATAATTTAACGTTGAGGAGTTGCTGTAATTTAATCGTAATTATAATCTAGCCTCCAGTTGAACGATCAATTTAGAGTAATTGTTTGGTAATGAAGAAGAAGCTGAGATTACATTATTTCATTACGTAAATATGACTTGAAAAAATCTGATGCGGACATGACATGATTTTCTTGTATGCCTATTAAATTACATATACACATTTAAAAAAAACAAAATTACACAAAATTTATTTCATTAATAACTTCTGATTATTTTTTTCATTTTTTTCTATTGTTATTTTTAAATTACAATTTATTGTAATTCTCTTTTTAAATCGAGGTTAATAATTACTAATAAATCAATATATTCATATTAAAAAAAAAGATTAAAAAAAGGAAACGGAAAAAGCGAAAGAAAGAATGAAAATGTGCAAAGAAAGAAAGAATAAAAACATTAAGAGAAGATAATAAATGTAAAGAGGAAGAAAACGTTAAGACCAAGGAAAGAATAAAAATATTAAGAGACGATGATGAATATAAAGGGAGAGAAAATTTGAAAACTAGAAAAGGTGTACACAAATTAAGATATTAAGATCAAAAGAATTATATCACACCAAAAAGCGATTAAATGACTGGCAACAAAAAATAAATAAATGAAATGATGATTGACACTCCGACTTAGGAAGATTATTGTCCTAACAACAAATTTTTTCTTTGTTGCAAGAATTTTTTTTAGCATTTTACCGACTTATTGGGTTTTCTTTTCCATCAAGAACCACGTAATATCATCAACAGTGACGAATGAGTACTGGTATCTTGTTATAAATCGGATGAGTTGTTAATTGAAATTTCTTCGCTTAAAAAACGCTTAATGAATTAAATCTTTGCTCATTTTATAATGAAAAAATATAATCTCACTTCAGTTTTAAGCAAGTCTATAAATATAAAGAGAATCTTTTCGATAAAAATGTTGAATATGTTAAATATTGTCCTACAATATCAGAGGATTAATGGACTAAAAGATAAGAATTTTTGCAATTTATTAAAGATCGCGCACGTATGCCTCAGTGTATATGTTGTTCTTGTCAGTGTCTATTTTTCAGTCGCTCTGTAGTTAACTTTGATAAAGATAAAATTAAACAGAAATTCCAGAATAATTAAATAAAATTAAACAGAAATTAAGTTGGAAAATTCAAAAATAATACGTCTAAATTATAATTTTCAATTAATATTAAATAATAAGATCTATCCCAAATCAATTACGTATACAAATGTGTAATAATGACTATTAAATTACATATACACATTTTTTAAAATATATAAAGTTTTATTTCATTAATAATTTAAAATTATTTATAGTTATTATTCAATAATTATTTATTGCCAACCTTTTTTACTATCACAATAATTAATAATAAATCAATATATTTAAATTAGAGAAAAAATGATGAAAAAAAGCAGATGAAGTCTTGTTCGAGCCGATGTGTATTCCCTTGTAAGATTCAAATATTTCATTAATTAAACTTTTATTTTGCTATAACTCTGGAACCATTAAAAATAAGTATCACTTATTGTATATCGTTGAAAAGCTCTCAATGAGGGCTTATTACTGCAGTTAAGAAAATGTCTAAAATCCAAATTTTGTTTGGATTTTGGGTTTTTTTGGAGACTTTTGTTTCAGTAGATTGCAATCAAAATGTGAGGTGGAAAACTAGATGTTACAACAGTCCTAAATCCAAAATTTCAACATCGTACGGCTAATAGTTTTTGAGTTATGCAACATACATACGTAAGTATATATATATACATACATACGTCACGCCGAAACTAATCAAAATGGATTCAGGGATGGTCAAAATGTGTATTTCCGTTGAAATATGAAAACCGAAAATTTTCGCGATTTTTACTTCCTTAAACGAAGTTTAAGGAAGTAATCGCGATTTTTTAAAATCAAAATTGTCTTCCTCCCTCCCTAAATTGTCTTCCTTTTGAAAGAAGTAAAAGTAAAATGGAAAAACATTGAGCACTCCCAAGTTATGGCAATAAATAAAAGTACGAATTTTTTCCTTTTGAAATCAATCGTTACCAAAAATAGTGAAATGAATAGATCCGATAATGGAAACCGGTACCGGTCGAATGAGAACCCTTTGTACTACCACTACATAACCCGACCGGCCAGGTTGGATGATAAATTACAATACAGATTATCAGAGAAAATGAAAGGTCACCTAAATGTTGCTGTTAAAAGGACCGTTACAAGTCGATGATACGGTTTAATAAATTGGGCCGAATCCGTATCATGTATCATTGAAATGATAAAGAGAATGGAGTCGATGCTTCGTAAAATAATTTTTATGTAATAAAACTTTTTTTTTTATAAATTTCTTTAATACTGTAATAAACCCGAAGATCGAAGATGTATTTCCAAAGGGGTGAAATTACTAATTTTTTTAAATTTAAAATAAATTCTGGTAATTAATTATATTTAAAGAATATAACAATAAAACTGGAAAAATCGTTTCATTAGAAATAATTTGCAGATTTTATTGCAGACTAATTTCAGATTTTACAAAACGCTGCTTAATGAAAAATAAAAAAAACTGTTTAAGATTACACTTTTCAATAGAGCAGTACATAATGTGCTAAGAATAACAATAGTTTAATTTGTTCTGTATATCCTTCTGTACAAATTGATATTTACTCGTATTGCACTTGTTTATCTTGGATGAATATTTTTATTCGATTTTACCTATGTGTATACTATTACTTCGCGAAATAACCAATTTTGCAAAAAAAAAACTTTTTTGGTATTATTTTTGGGATATCATTGGATTAATAATTTAACTTGGAGATGAAATAACTCGGTACTTGACGAACTTCATAATTTACCGTTATCATCGTACGTGCGTCTTGTTATGAGACCTCATTCTTACGTGCTTTACTCTTTCGAGAGGATATTTCGTTATTTTTATTACTTTCTTGTACGAAGTAAAGGAAGTATTATGATCGCGAAATATTTCGGTTTTCAGATTTCAACGGAGATATCCATTTTGTCCATCCCTGAATCCATTTTGACTAGTTTCGGCGTGAAGTCTGTACTTACGTACGTATGTATCTCGAATAACTCAAAAACGATTAGCCGTAATTTGTTGAAGTTTTGGATTTAGGACTGCTGTAACATATAGTTGTGCACCTCCCCTTTTGATTGCAATCGACTGAACCAGAAGTGTAAAAAAATCCCAGAATCCAAAAGAATTTGGATTTTGGACTTTTTTTAACTGCAGTAATAAAACCTCATTGGGAGCTTTTCAACTATCATAAGTGATACTTATTTCAATTGGTTCCAGATTTGTGGCAAAAAAATTTTAATTAATGAAATATTTTGATCTTACAAGAAGAAGGCACATCGGTTGAAATCCGAGATTTCCTTTTTTTATTTATTTATTTGTTAATTAAATATATTGATTTATTAATTATTAACTTCTGATTGTAAAAAAATGTACGGTAAATAATAATTCAATAATAACAATAAAAAAAAAAAAAAATAGCAGAAGTTAAAATAAAATAAAATTTTATGTACTTTTCATTAAAAAAAAATAAACAAAAAAAAAACTGTGTATACGTAATTTTATAGGCGTACAAGGGAGACATATGGTGTCCACATCAGATTTTTTTATTATTTAGGATTTCCGAGACGAAACACCCCAGTTTGAACTGTCTGTAATACTACATGTATTCGATGCATTAAGAAGATTGAAACAACAATGGCTACACATGATTATGAAGTTTTGTTTGTGCAATCACACCATTTCTACGTGTCCCAGAGTAGCACGGAGGATAATCGATACTCGATTTCTCTCCAGATAACCTGTAGCACCTGTGCCTTAACTGTCTCAATAACAGCTCTAATCCTCTCACGAAGCTGTTCCAGAGTTGTCTCTTTGATAGAGTACGTCTTGTCCTTAACTTACCCTTACAGAAAGAAATCCAGGGAAGTAATGTCAGGCGACCAAGGTGGCCAGAGAATTGGACCCCTCTCCTAATCTATCTTTGTAGGAATTCGTCAGTCAATGTATTCCGGACAAATGCCAGTATGGAGGTGATCCATCCTGCTGGAAGAGCAGGTTTGGGCGTCGATGTCTTATCTGAGGGAACATAACTTATAACTTAACTTAACTAACATATCAAGATATGTGTGACCATGGTAGTTGCCTCTGCAAAGTAAAGAAGCCAATAATTTAATGATTCATTAAGCTACACCAAACGTTGACCTTGAGGCTGTCTCGTTGATACTCTATGGCCTTTCGAGGATGTTCACTACCCCAAATTCTCTCACGTTGTGTCTGTTGACCTTACCGTTGAGGTGAAATGTTGACTAAGCAAAAAACATAACCTTGGCCATAACGTTGTTGTCTATCTCGATACGCTGAAGAATGTCTTCGCCAAACGTTGCTCGTTTGGGTTTATCGTCGGGTTTCACCTCAGTAACGATTACAATCTGTATGCAAAAAACTTCTGTAGCACATCGTGGACAGCTGATTTTGGGAACCAAGCTCACGTGACGCTGAAATGTGTGGAACATTCTCCTCTGATGTTCGTTATGAGCTACCACCATGCCTCTTAGCAACAGAGCGTGTCTCTAAAAACGCTGCTTTCCACGCCTTGATTCTCTTGGCATCGGAAGGGTAATATTCTGCACGGAAACGTCGTTTAACAGCAGTAATGGACCCCAATTCTGTATATCACCGCAGGGTTTGTGCTTTTTCAGCATTCGTTGTAATTTTTCCAATTTTCAAAAATGATATTCAGCACCTGAAATAAAAATTATGTTGCTATTGCATTACATAATTTAAATTTCCATACCTAAGATACCATTTACCATCTAACAAATTTGTCTTGGGTGTATATTATGTTCAGTATAAGTGTTTCACATTACAGCATTTCGTTTCGGATACTAAATAATTTAAATATCATGTTGTCTAAAAAGTATTGATACTTTGTAGGCCAGAATTGAGAATACTTTTTTGTGATTAGAAAATAACATTATGAGACCACATATGCACTATTTTTTTCGATGAACTTTCGTCATTTTTCCGGTATCACCATAATCCCGTCGCTATAAAATTTGATCTGTGATTGATCTGATCAAAAAATTGTGACACGAGGTTTTCATAGGCCTCTTTTGAAACTAACAACACCAATCAGGATGTTTTGCAGAGACCAAAACAAATATGATAGTCTGACGGTGCCAGGTCCGTGCTATACTGTGGATACATTAAAACCCCTCAGTCAAGTTCTCTCTAGTGCTGAGGTTCGTTAAAGATGTATGCGGTCTGGCATTGTCAGTTTAGTAAATAACACCCTTTCTATTGACCATTTCAGACCATTTCTTTAAATTGCTAAGTGTAATCACGCTAATTGCCGACAGTGTAGGTCTGAGTCTATTGTTCTGTTTGGCGGCAGAAGCTCGTGACGCACGATCCCTTCCAATCCCACCAAACGTACAACATAACCTTCCTGGACGAAAATTTGGACAGTGGAGCTTCTCTTCGATTCTACCACGATCTATTTCGCACATTGTTGTACATTAACAACTAATCAACAATCGTGATAAACCGCTTCAGAAATGGTACGATTTCGTTACGTTTTAGTAGAGATTCACAGATAGAAATTCGATCGAGTAAATTTTTCTGAGTCAAATCATGTGGCACCCAAATATCGAGCTTCTTTTTGTAGCCAGTTTTCTCCGAATGGTGTAACAATGTTTAGTGATGGATGTTTAGGTCATTGTCAATGTCATTACTGCATGCATGCCGTGCTTCAACACTGAACACTGAATTTACATCTAATGTTCCTAAAAAGATATTTTTTTTTTAAATTTTACTTTTGAGGATTTTAAACCGCTTCGATTCGATTTAATAAATGTTTCCTGCTCCTCAGAATCTATAACAGGTGAAAAGGTAATTTTTCCTTGAGAGGTTAAAACTCCCTGGGATAAATCCGGTAGTTTTTTCCATCTCCATCTTTGGAAAGTTGAAATTTTTAGCGAAGATTTCCTTCCGAGGAATTTATTCTATTACAACTGTAACTATGCAACCCTACAACACAACATGTGTTTCGTCTGAAAATATTATCTGCTTTCACTAATGAATTCTATGAATTTTCTTTGCTTTTTTTTTTTTTGTCTTCAGTCATTTGACTGGTTTGATGCAGCTCTCCAAGATTCCCTATCTAGTGCTAGTCGATTCATTTCAGTATACCCTCTACATTCTACATCCCCAACAATTTGTTTTACATACTCCAAACGTGGCCTGCCTACACAATTTTTCCCTTCTACCTGTCCTTCCAATATTAAAGCGACTATTCCAGGATGCCTTAGTATGTGGCCTATAAGTCTGTCTCTTCTTTTAACTATATTTTTCCATATGCTTCTTTCTTCATCTATTTGCCGCAATACCTCTTCATTTGTCACTTTATCCACCCATCTGATTTTTAACATTCTCCTATAGCACCACATTTCAAAAGCTTCTAATCTTTTCTTCTCAGATATTCCGATTGTCCAAGTTTTACTTCCATATAAAGCGACACTCCAAACATACACTTTCAAAAATCTTTTCCTGACATTTAAATTAATTTTTGATGTAAACAAATTATATTTCTTACTGAAGGCTCGTTTAGCTTGTGCTATTCGGCATTTTATATCGCTCCTGCTTCGTCCATCTTTAGTAATTTTACTTCCCAAATAACAAAATTCTTCTACCTCCATAATCTTTTCTCCTCCTATTTTCACATTCAGTGGTCCATCTTTGTTATTTCTACTACATTTCATTACTTTTGTTTTGTTCTTGTTTATTTTCATGCGATAGTTCTTGCGTTGGACTTCATCTATGCCGTTCATTGTTTCTTCTAAATCCTTTTTACTCTCGGCTAGAATTACTATATCATCAGCAAATCGTAGCATCTTTATCTTTTCACCTTGTGCTGTTACTCCGAATCTAAATTGTTCTTTCACATCATTAACTGCTAGTTCCATGTAAAGATTAAAAAGTAACGGAGAAAGGGAACATCCTTGTCGGACTCCCTTTCTTATTAGAGCTTCTTTCTTATGTTCTTCAATTGTTATTGTTGCTGTTTGGTTCCTGTACATGTTAGCAATTGTTCTTCTATCTCTGTATTTGAACCCTAATTTTTTTAAAACGCTGAACATTATATTCCAATCTACGTTATCGAAAGCCTTTTCTAGGTCTATAAACGCCAAGTATGTTGGTTTGTTTTTCTTTAATCTTCCTTCTACTATTAATCTGAGGCCTAAAATTGCTTCCCTTGTCCCTATACGTTTTCTGAAACCAAATTGGTCTTCTCCTAACACTTCTTCCACTCTCCTCTCAATTCTTCTATATAAAATTCTAGTTAAGATTTTTGATGCATGACTAGTTAAACTAATTGTTCTATATTCTTCACATTTATCTGTCCCTGCTTTCTTTGGTATCATAACTATAACACTTTTTTTGAAGTCTGATGGAAATTCCCCTTTTTCATAAATATTACACACCAGTTTGTATAATCTATCAATCGCTTCCTCACATGCACTGCGCAGTAATTCTACAGGTATTCCGTCTATTCCAGGAGCCTTTCTGCCAGTAAATCTTTTAATGCTCTCTTAAATTCAGATCTCAGTATTGTTTCTCCCATTTCATCCTCCTCGACTTTCTCTTCTTCCTCTATAACACCATTTTCTAATTCATTTCCTCCGTATAACTCTTCAATATATTCCACCCATCTATCGACTTTACCTTTCGCATTATATGTTGGTGTACCATCTTTGTTTAACACATTATTAGATTTTAATTTATGTACCCCAAAATTTTCCTTAACTTTCCTGTATGCTCCGTCTATTTTACCAATGTTCATTTCTCTTTCCACTTCTGAACACTTTTCTTTAATCCACTTTTCTTTCGCCAGTTTGCACTTCCTATTTATAGCATTTCTTAATTGCCGATAGTTCCTTTTACTTTCTTCATCATTAGCATTCTTATATTTTCTACGTTCATCCATCAGCTGCAATATATCGTCTGAAACCCAAGGTTTTCTACCAGTTCTCTTTATTCCGCCTAAGTTTGCTTCTGCTGATTTAAGAATTTCCTTTTTAACATTCTCCCATTCTTCTTCTACATTTTCTACCTTATCTTTTTTTCTCAGCCTCTTGCGATGTCCTCCTCAAAAATCTTCTTTACCTCCTTTTCCTCAAGCTTCTCTAAATTCCACCGATTCATCTGACAACTTTTTTTCAGGTTTTTAAACCCCAATCTACATTTCATTATCACCAAATTATGGTTGCTATCAATGTCTGCTCCAGGGTAAGTTTTGCAGTCAACAAGTTGATTTCTAAATCTTTGCTTAACCATGATATAATCTATCTGATACCTTGCAGTATCGCCTGGCTTTTTCCAAGTGTATATTCTTCTATTGTGATTTTTAAATTGGGTGTTTGGCAATTACTAAATTATACTTCGTGCAAAACTCTATAAGTCGGTCCCCTCTTTCATTCCTTTTGCCCAGCCCGTATTCACCCACTATATTTCCTTCCTTGCCTTTTCCAATGCTTGCATTCCAATCTCCAACTATTATTAAATTTTCATCTCCTTTTACGTGTTTAATTGCTTCATCAATTTCTTTGCTTATAAACAACAAATTTTTTCTTTATTGCAAGAATTTTGTTAGCATTTTACCGACTTATTGGGTTTTCTTTTCCATCAAGAACCACGCAATATCATAAACAGTGATGAATGAGTACTGGTATTTTGTTATAAATCGGATGAGATGTTAATTGAAATTTCTTCGCTTAAAAAACGCTTAATGAATTAAATCTTTGCTCATTTTATAATGGAAAAATATAAACTCAGTTCAGTTTTAAGCGAGTCTATAAATGTAAAGAGAATCTTTTCGATAAAAATGCTATTTGTTAATCTGCACAGTAATATAATTGACCGATTAATTTGCACAGTACTATAAAATTAAATTGCAGAAAATTGTGTCAAATGTTTTACGTTAAAATTTAAATACTCATAAAGCAATTGATTCAGTGAAATAGTGAAATAAATTTTTATTCTTATAAAGACTTACTATACATTGCTGTATCCAAGCTTGAGATATTTTAAATTAGAAAATAAACACAACCTTACCTATATTTTTACTCTACTACCATTATGAAAAACATTCTGAAAATAAAAAAAGTTTATCTTATTGAGGATGTGGTTTTAAAAGAGAGAGAGGGAGTGAGAGGGAGAGAGACAGAGATTAATTAATTAGTTTTAATTGGGAATTTAATTCATAATTCTGCATTAAGGCATTATTAACTACACCAAGAGTTAAACAAATTTTCCAAAACTTAAAAAAAAATAGATAAACTTTTTAACTTTAAACCTCATCATTCTTTAAAAATTCCACAATTACAAATAAACCATCCTGGTCACCATGGGAAAAGACACCCGCATTGTAACAATCCCGATCGTCACCACCCCCAACATTCCTAGCCCCGATGGGCTTTACCTATCAGGGTAGGGTCGTCTTTTAGACCCTCTAAACCTGATAACACATCACAGTCATCATTTTAGCCTTTGTCAGGATGCTACTGATGCAAATTCCTCCTCGGCAGCCATCTCCATCAATGTATTTACGCAACTTACTGTCGTCTTCGTATGGCTTCTTTAAACAACGCCCATCTACCATAACTTACAACCCTCAACTATCAAATTAACCGTTTTGCAAAAGAGTGATCCTTGCGCCTTCCTCTAACACCGATGGTTTCACACAAAACTCTTCATGTATATAACTTCAATTAAAATATGCACTCAGAAAATTACTTAATTGGGTCTTTTAAACACTAAAAATACTCTTTTCATACCAAAAAAACAAGTGTTGATCGCAACAAGGACAATTCCTCGAAGAACTTCGAGGAAGTCGAACTTCCTCGAGTTCAACTTACTCAAAATCTTTTTGATTTACTCAAAAATCAAGAAACAAATTCACAAATTTAATAAGCTTTTAATGAAAACATACCCTATCTTTCTCTGGTATGTTTTCGGGAGAGATGTCAATGTCTACATGCTCCCACATTGCAGCTCCATCACAGAGTTCTCCACACATCAATTCTCACTCTGACAACGATTAACTCAGCTAACCGGAGCTCGATAAAAAAACGCCTATCTACGCGAAGTAAGCACCCAGACGGATCCCTAGTCACCCGATTGTTATTCTATCTATAATCTATACCAAAATCAAACCCCCTCAGCCATCCTCCACAGCTGTAAGAATCTCAGGAAGCCAGCAAATATGTTTCATTCCCTTTCGGTTTTCCAATAAACTTGCTGATAAAAATCGCAATCGATTACTGCAAGCCCTCTAACTACTTTGGTACGTTCATCTTCGTACCTTCGTACCTGGGGCAGACGTATAAGATTTGGCGAGCATCATCAATGGGCCTCACTCCGGCCACAAGCCTGAATTAATCAAATAAAATCTGGACAAATATCTCAAAAAACATCATGTTCAAAAAGAGACTGTGTAATATCCCGATTGGGGGAAATCCAGCTAACTACCTGCATACTTCTCAGATCAGGAAAAAAGCATGCTTGTAACGGCCATCGAACGATTCAGTCCACATGACCTAGCATAAATGGAAATCTTGGCCATCTATTTCCTTTACGTACCCAAAGGTAAGGTGGCCTACCTTCTTTACATCATATAGTAATTGGCATTAAGTCACAAGATCAATGAGCTTAATACTAAAAATAACAAGTACCGCCTCTGGAGAGACAACACTATAGGCACCAATTTCAAATAATACTCCTGTAGTATATTTCAAATAATTCAAACTCCTGGAAACAAAAAAAAAGAATAAAACCATTCAAGAGTAATTTATTACTTAAACCGAACAGATTCAAACGTATCAATCGAAATCTTGGCAGTGTGAATACAGGGTTATCATAAAAGAATGGTGCGGTTTTGAATATGGTTTAAATTAAAACAGAATTACTTACAGTTTATGTTTTTTTTATTTTTCAAATTTTTTTCTCAAAAATTTTTTTACATAATTAATAAATTTCAATATGTGCGCCCTTAGTCGCTCGACAAATATCCAAACGATACTCAACTTCTCTCCAAACATTAGTTAACATTTCTTCGTTAATGGTTGTCATTGCTTCATTAATCCTGTTTTTTAAGCGGTTTAGGTCGCAAATTTTTTGTGTATAAACAACGCTTTTGATGAACCACTACAAGAAAAAATCGCAAGGTGTCAGGTCTGGACTCCTAGAAGGCCAAAGTATGGGACCTTGCCGGCCTATCCATCGATCTCCAAATTTTTCGTTCAAAGCGTCAGTGACCGGTGCATTGAAGTGCGGGGGAGCACCATGTTGTTGGAAATGAAGTTGATGAATGTTTTCGAGTTCATCAGGCTGAGGAAAGCAATAATCGGTTAACATGTCAAGATACACAACTCCATTAATTGTTTTTTCAGCAAAGAAGAAAGGCCCTATTACACAATTTTTCATCACACCACACAAAATATTAACTTTAAGCGAATCGCGTTGTTTCTCGATAATTGCGTTTGGGTTTTCAGAGCCCCATATATTCGTGAATTGTGTCTGTTAACACATCCATTCACATGGAATGTAGCTTCGTCTTTAAAAATTATATCGGCTAAAAATGATTCGTTTTCACTTATTCTGTCCGACATTTCAACAGCGAAATTGTTACGTTTTACACCATCATCGGGTTTCAATTCCTGCAGTATCTGGATTTTATAAGCGTGTAATTTCAGTTTTTTACGTAAAACTTTGTGAACTGTTGATTTTGGAATACCTAATTCGACGGGGTATGGACTTCCCAGGACTTCTAATTGCCGATCGTCTAATTAGTTCAACCGTTTCATCTGGTACACTTGGACTGCCGGTTGATTTCTGTTTCTTAACCGATCCGGTTTCTTCGAATTGATTGAATCGACGTGTTATGTTATTTTTGTGTGGTGGATCTCTTCCGAATTCACGTCGAAACGCACGTTGAACTAAAATTACGGATTTTAATTCAGCCATCAATAAAACACACTTTGCTTTGTCTTTATCTGAGAACATAGTAACTCGCTAAACTCACCGCAACAACAATACAAGAACTGACGTTGTGGTTACAACTGCTGATAAACTAGGGGGCTTTCAGGGATACCAATATAACATCTAGAAATTTCCCTACAATCTTCCTATGAATTACTGAAACCGCACCATTCTTTTATGATAACTCTGTATCCAGGATTGCTTTTTAACAGAAAATAAGTTTTTAATACATTTCATTTTTGAATTGTACTGATACATTACATTACTGAAAACTGATACATTATTTATCATCTACTTATGTATTTATTTACACAAATATTTTGCTAAGTAATATAATTAAAAAAAAAAAAAAACGAATTAAAATGTAATTTTTTGTAGATTACTACTGAAGTACATTTTGTCTCAAGAAAAAATAATAAAAAATAGAAACAAACAATTTAATTATCCATGTGAAATTTAAAAAATATAATAAGATTAAATCTTGAAATTTGAGTTGTGAAATATTGTATAATACGCTTCCTGCTGAGTAAATGTCTAGCATGCATACCCTAAAATAATTTACGATGGACTTTCTTCATTTAAAAATACTGTTAAATTCTAAATCCTCAGTATAGTGTTATGGACCGAGTAAGAGTGAAATGTCCGTAATTTGAAAGAGTCCTCCTTCATTTACCTTAATTTTTTTTTAATTTAAATGTTTAATTATTTTATTTGATTAAATAATTAATAACGTTCTAGACCAGTCAGAGATCGCTTCTACCGCATGTCATCACGTAGGTTATAATGACCCCAAGCCGCATAATATGTAATATTAACGTGTACGATACTATTTAGCCTGATTTATATAGAAACAGTCAATTAACACTATTGTTTTGGAACAATAGCGCTGTTTTGAATAATAATTCGTGATTTCAAAAGATAATATCTACGCTCTTTAATAAGCCTACATAAACGAATGTAGAGAAAGGTAGCGTGATATATTTTGTGTATATATAGCTAGTAGGCAATTATATATTTCTTTGATCTACATTCAGTAAAAAATTAAAAAAAAAATGTTATTAAAAATATTAGAATTTTTATTTTATATAACATAGGGACGTTTGAAACAGTATTACTCTTAAATAATCATAATTATTTTCAATGTAAAATTCCAACATGAGATTTAAACCCTTAGTAACGCTTACCTTACGTAATTAAATTATATTGGCCTTTAATATTTTAAAAAAAACATGAAAATTTAAAATAAAATCTGAAATTTCGCCTAATTCTATTATTAAAAGTATTCTTCTGGAAACTTCAGAATAATTTACTCAGAGAACATAAAAAATTACATTCCTGTATTTTAGACGGTCTTACCTCACGCTCGCTAATGTTTTCCTTTACGTCGTTTCTCCGCGTCATTTACTTACTTCATAAAACGCAGTTCTTTCTCTTGTCTTTCTTATTAACACCTTTTTTTACTTGCTTTTATTTAACTCACAATGTTTTTTTTTCATGTTTGTCCTCAAATCTTGTATCCTTAATTTAACATACTTCCTGATATTGCCGATTGATGAAATTTTTCACAGTTACTAA
Organism: Lycorma delicatula; assembly: GCF_047948215.1. Classification (NCBI taxonomy): domain Eukaryota; kingdom Metazoa; phylum Arthropoda; class Insecta; order Hemiptera; family Fulgoridae; genus Lycorma; species Lycorma delicatula. The sequence continues at coordinate 374,859,710 of NC_134455.1, read as the reverse complement.
GGTCGTGTGACAATACAATATTCCACTATTACTTCTACAAATGTCTCCCCCCCCCCCGTGCCGAGAAAAATTAAGAGAACGGGTGTAAAAAATTGCTACTCTGCAAAACAACTATGCGGGGTTTTAAATCCAAATTAACCAATTAATTAAACTCATCCAATCTATGATAATAATTGGATTAATGTATGACTAAAATGCATAAAGCAAGTTTTTAAAAATCTTTGTAATATTATTAATACAGACAACTTATTTTTTTAGACCAACACATAATTAAATAAAAACAAAAGTAAAAAAATCTTGTGCAGTTCAGCGAAAGAAGACTGACTTTTCATTAATTTATTTTATTTTAATATTTTCGCAATTTAATTTAATATTGTTAACAATACGCGTAGATACCTCAAATAAAGAAACGTCAATATTCTAACTTATAGCTTTATAACGAATCACATTGCTAACTTTATCCGCTCAAACCTTTCAAATTGTGCGTACTCGAAGAACGATTCAACAAATCTTCATCAAAGTTTTACATGTATAACTTCAGATACTCTATTATACCATATCTAAATTTCAGTAAAATTAATCTTGTAGCTTTGGAGATAGATTTTCAAGCAAAAAAGTTTTATACATAGGCATATATATATATATATAAGGAAACCCCGATTTAAGTGAAAGGTATTTTCGTGCGCCTCATACTTCGAAATGCAAAGAAAATTCATTTTCACCCCTTACTCCCACCATGGGACCGAAAGTAATCCGTACTTTTCTTCGGAAAATCTTTAAAAAAAAATATTTATTTAGTTTCATTAAAATTCGGCTTTATAAGTCAACACTAGATTAAAAATTGCCATCTTGTTAATACTTGCATGTTAATTTGGTACCAACTTTTTTAAAGTTGAAATTTATAGAACTGAAAAACGTAGACTGTTATTCTTTTCGTTTTAGTGCAGTTTTTTTAAGGCGATTTAATTTTTATGTGTATTGTGTATTATTAAAAAACTGAGTTATAATTTTTTCTTCTGAAAATTTTCAAATCATAAAGGAGGTAGAAAAGAATTTTAGGCGGAAAATTATTAAAATATAGTAAAATATATTACAGTAATAACTATAAAGAAGCATTACTAAGGCTCCAGTTCTTTGATCACTGAGATAAACTGAAAGTGAAACGATAATATTAAGATAATATAAGATAAGAATAAGTCTTTTGAGTCAACGTAACTAACTTACGTATCTAACTAGGGGAGATGAGAAGTACAAAAGCGCGCGTGATAAACTGATCGCTCGCTTTGATAAAGCGAGGTATCTTTCCTTTCGCCCTCATGGATGGCAAGGGTATTCTTAGGTTGGCGACAGAAAATGGGAAACGACTTGAAAAGTGCAGCAATTTCAATGGTGGAATTTTTGAACATTTATTGTAAATTAATACAGAATAAGCCACAGGGAGCTTTTTTTTAAGTAAATAAAAGCATTTTAATTTTTCAAAGGTCTATTTTTATCTTACTACAAAGCAGCTGTTTTTAATTTATCAGATTCTTAATATTTTTCTGTTTTATTACTTTTTTTTGTTCTTCATAGACTTTATTACATCAAATTTGTCAGAATTATATTCTCTAAATGTTTTGGTAATAAAATTTACGTATTTATTAGACATTTAAGAAAGTTATTGTACTTCAAACCTAAAAGTACGTGTTTTCATGAAAACTGCGGAAGATACTCTTCTGAGACCTGTTTTATATTTGGTTCTATTTTTCAGGCCAATAAACATGAGAATCCATGATGTTTAACTCTTATATAACGCTTTAAAAATTTCTTTATAATCTCATTTCACTGGGAGAACTGAAATCCGGGTGAAAATCTTTGCTAATCGTAACTCGATAGCAAAACGTTTTCGGACATAAATATGTTTGTACGAAGGTAAGTCAATATCCGCAATTTAGTTATATTTTTGTTTATGTTGGTAGTACTGTCGTGTTGCGTAGATGATGCATGCGTGGTTTAATTGTTGTTATGTCTGTGCAGGTTTGATGCTGCTAGGTTAGTTACATTATAGCTCCCTTTCCGTTAACCACAGCTGCTTCGCTTTCTGTTTGCACCAAAGAAGAGCAGAGTTCAGTGATCCGTTTTTTGTGGTCGGAAGGTGTATCAGGGGCCGAAATTCATCTAAGACTTTCGGTACAGTACGGGAACAGTGTCTTGCCGCAACGGAGTGTCTACGAATGGATTGAATAATTCAAAAACGGTCGCACAAGTGTTACGCACAACGAAGGAACCGGACCGTTTACCGCCACAAATGAGGAAAACATTGAGCGTGCAAGTGACATGGTTTTCTTAGACAACGAGTAACTATCGATGAAGCAGCACATCGTCTGCAAATTAGTCACGGTTCTGCCTACGAAATCATGCACAATAGACTTGGGTTTCAGAAAGTCTGTGCAAGACGGGTCCCAAAACAACTTATACAGTTGCATAAACAAACGCGCTTAGACATCTACCAAAAACATTTGGATCGCTACGGTAACAAACAGGACATCTTCTCAGACAGAATCATCACTGGTGACGAAACACAGATACATCGTTACGAGCCGGATAGTAAAGGGCAGAGTATGGAATGGAAATATCCAAATTGACCCTGCAAAAAAAAGTTCAAGACCCAACCGTCCGCAGGAAAACTGATGCTTACGGTTTTTTGGGACTCACAAGGCCCAGTACTGGAAAATTATGAGGAAAGGGGCACGACAATAAACAGCACGAGTTACAGTGAGATGCTTACTGCCAAGCTGAAGCCTGCAATTCGAAACAAACGCCGAGGACTGCTGTCGAAAGGTGTTGTGTTGTTGCACGACAATGCCCGTCCACCTACTGCTGCCCACACTGCTGAAACGATCCAGAAACTCAACTTTGAAGTACTGGTTCATCCTCCGTATAGTCCTGATCTTGCCCCTTCTGACTACCACTTGTTGGTCCACTCAAAGAGGCATTAAGGGGCCGTCGATTTACCTCGGACGAAACAGTGAAAGAAGCGGTGCATTCCTGGCTCCCAGCTCATCCGAAAACCTTCTTTTATGAGGTTATCAGGAACCTTTTGCAACGATGGACCAAGTGCGTTGAAATGCAAGGGGACTATGTTGAAAAATGATGTACATGTAAGTTTCCTGTTTTTATTGCAATAAAATATATAACTACATTGCGGATAATAATTGACTTAACCTCTTATGAACGTTTTCCTTATTTCAAGCTTTAGAACCAGTTCCTAAATTACTTCCCTTTCCTCCTGACTCACTCTGTATTTCCACATCTTCATACGGTATTTTAATTTTAAATGGAAACATTCGTTTTGTACTTGTTCAGTTTATTAAAAAAAGTATTAATTTTTTTATATAAAAACTTATTAAAGCACCACAGTGATTGCTGTTTCATTTACCTATTTATCACTAACTAGAATAACCGCATTTAACAAACTTATAGATTCCATATGATAAAGATTTTTCTTTACAAAGGAGATATACATTTCCATAAACAAAATTTAGAGGTGGGGATAACAGTTTAATTATAAATTGCGTGATAGTGTAGCTAATTATTAATGTTTGCATTATTATGTACCAAAACGAAACATCCAAACATGATATCTAAACATCCACGTAACAAAACAACTACATTTTCAGAAAAATTACACTGTAGAATAAAAGATGCATAGCAAAAAATTGCATAAAATAACTTTTTATACCACCAACATAAAAATATTTTAATTTTTAACTCCTCTCTCCTTGGAAAAGATACTTTACAACGAAAGAGCGATCAATAAAGACAATATTTGGTATAAATTCAAGTGAGATAGCGTAAACAAAGGAAACAGTGAAACTTGATTAAAGGATCATTCATATCTCATTATAATAAATACGCAAAATCAGAGAAATTTCCAACACCGCTTGGAAATAGGTCACAAAATTTGATTATTGTTAAAATTTTTTTTTTAAAAACGAACGTAATAAACGTACGTAATTGAAGAACATAAAAAAGAAGCCGTAATAAGAAAGGGAGTCCGACAAGGGTGTTCCCTATCCCCGTTACTTTTTAATCTTTACATGGAACTAGCAGTTAATAATGTTAAAGAACAATTTAGATTCGGAGTAACAGTACAAGGTGAAAAGATAAAGGTGCTACGATTTGCTGATGACATAGTAATTCTAGCCGAGAGTAAAAAGGATTTAGAAGAAACAATGAACGGCATAGATGAAGTCCTACGCAAGAACTATCGCATGAAAATAAACAAGAAGAAAACAAAAGTAATGAAATGTAGTAGAAATAACAAAGATGGACCACTGAATGTGAAAATAGGAGGAGAAAAGATTATGGATGTAGAAGAATTTTGTTATTTGGGAAGTAGAATTACTAAAGATGGACGAAGCTGGAGCGATATAAAATGCCGAATAGCACAGGCGAAACGAGCCTTCAGTAAGAAATATAATTTGTTTACATCAAAAATTAATTTAAATGTCAGGAAAAAATTTTTGAAAGTGTATGTTTGGAGTATCGCTTTATATGGAAGTGAAACTTGGACGATCGGAGTATCTGAGAAGAAAAGATTAGAAGCTTTTGAAATGCGGTGCTATAGGGGAATGTTAAAAATCAGATGGGTGGATAAAGTGAGAAATGAAGAAGTATTGCGGCAAATAGATGAAGAGAGAAGCATTTGGAAAAATATAGTTAAAAGAAGAGACAGACTTATAGGCCACATACTAAGGCATCCTGGAATAGTCGCTTTAATATTGGAAGGACAGGTAGAAGGGAAAAATTGTGTAGGTAGGCCACGTTTTGTATATGTAAAACAAATTGTTAGGGATGTAGGATGTAGAGGGTATACTGAAATGAAACGACTACCACTAGATAGGGAATCTTGGAGAGCTGCATCAAACCAGTCAAATGACTGAAGACAAAAAAAAAACGTAATAAACAAACAGTAAGAGTAATTAGGTAGATGGGAATTTTACTTTATCAATAACGATACAGAAACTGCCGCTTATCAACAAATAAGTCAGAAATAATTTTATTATAAAATCTGACAAGATAAATAAATAATAAACACTATTTCATTTTGCGATAGCCTGATGAGAAATTCCTAATTTATTTATTATTTTCCTAGTTATTATCATTATTAGTTATATTATAATTATTATTGATACTGTTGCTATATATTTTTTGTTTTGATTTATCTTTACTTTTTTTTAAGTAACTTTTTTTTGTAAATAGACACAAACACTTAATCTTTTCTGTTTGTTCTTTCGGGATTTAGGGTTGTTGACTTTTATTGAACTGTACCGATATTACACGCAATTTTAACCAGTAATAATATTTATTTTGTTTTTTAAATTTTCTTACTGTAAATTATATTACACTAATTAATTTTTTATTTAATTACTTGAATTGTATACCGATTTGGAACAAAGACAAATAAAAATTAATATCAATTTAAAAAAAAATTATTTTACTTTCTTGTGGTCCTCAGTTTTTTCTTCTTCACTCTTTTTACGGATTCATTTTAATAATATTTTGTTTCCCCTTGCATAAAATAACCCCTTTTATCATTTTATAAATGTGTACTCGTTGCGTAAACCAGCTACTGTAGTTTTTAAATGGTTCTTATAATACAACTTTATGAAGTAGAAATTACCTTTAAGTCAGCTAATTTCATTAATACTTTTTTGTTTTATAAAATATTAAAAGTTTACTTTTATATTTATGAAATGAAATTAAACGGGACACGGTTTAAAAAGCATTGCTGAAATGAGTGATCATTTCAGTTTTCTCTGTAGGACTGATATAAAATCAAATATGAGGAAAATTTCATTTTTTCCTACCAGTAGTAGAAATAATCTAGTCTACTGGGTACACCTTATTGTAGTTATGCTGCATGAAGAAAATTATGATTATCAATCAAAAAAATGAATTGTAAAATGGGTATTCTTAGGAGATGATTTTGAAGGCAGGGGAGCAAAAAAAAGAATATCAATTTCTCGACGTTTCATGACTCAGGGACCCCAAAAACAAAAAGAAGGACGCAATAATGTTCGTACCCTATGTATGCACGAATGTTGGCTTGTTTGAATCTTAATAACATTTAACTGGATAAAATGATTTTGATGAAATTTGACACAGAGACATGTTCTTGGGAAACTTTTTAGTAAAATTTTGGGGTCAATATCTCCAAGAGGTGGGGTTATTAGTTTCTTTGCGATTAATTTTCTAAAAATTTTGCGAACATAACCTAACTTTTTATTACGTTCAATACATGTGTACGTGCTTATCTTACCATTGTTTTAAAAAGCCCGAAGTGCTTCTCTTCATAAAAAAAAAAAGAAGAAGCTATCTTTTTACCTATTGCATATTTCTTAATCGAATCTGTTTTTACGCCTTCCTAAGAAAATTAGTAGAACAAGAAGCCCAAAAGCATATTTTGGGGGAAGTATATGGAAGGAGGAGTCGATTAAAGTTTTAAAATACTCGTATCGTTTTTTTTTTGTTTTTTTAACGGTTTTGTAGTTATATAAAATTTTAATTTTTTTTTTATTTTGGGGGTGAAAAACGTCTGTGCGTTATCATCGCCCGGAATTTTCTTTAGTAAAAAGGTAAAAAAACCCAAAATAATAAAACTTATAAGGTTTAAAAATAATATTAATCATATAATAAAAATTGATTAAAACAAAAGTCAAAAAACTGAAATAAAACTCAAAACTAATATCGCAGACGGAGTCTTTAAAATATAAAAGTTAAAATAATAGAAAAAAGAAACTATATAAAACTTACCTAATTCCGATAGGTTGTGCAAAAGGCTCCCTTCTCGGATAATAAAATTAAAGACATAGAACCAAAAAAATCAAAATTGAAAGTAAAGGAAAAAAATTATCAAAAACTCTTCTAGCATAAAAAAATATATATGATAATATTAAATGTTTTGCAGTAACCTGGTACTACGCAAAAAACAGAAACACCCGGTCCAAAATTTCATTATTATTGTATAAGATACCACGGATGTTTCTGGGTAGATTAAATTTACGATGCAACGCCGCATAACATATGCAGTCTATGAGAATGTGGTGGACAGTCATGCGGCAGTTACCCACCGGGTTGGTCTAGTGGTTAACGCGTCTTCCAAAATCAGCTGATTTGGAAGTCGAGAGTTACAGCGTTCAAGTCCTAGTAAAGCCAGTTATTTTTACACAGATTTGAATACTAGATCGTGGATGCCGTTGTTCTTTGGTGGTTGGGTTTCAATTAACCACACATCTCTGGAACGGTCGAACTGAGAATGTAGAAGACTACACTTCATTTATACTCATACATATCTTCCTCATTCATCCTCTGAAGAATTATCTAAACGGTAGTTACCGGAGGCTAAACAGGAAAAAAGAAGTCATGGGGCAGTTGCATCGTGTGCATAGGGGTGCGTCTCCTCCTGACATTAGGTACTCGTGTGTGATCCTATAAAATTTTAATGATAATATTACAATAAAACTTCATCATAATTCAGGCCCAACCCGCCAAATAAAAATGTTAGGTAAATTTTTATTGGTTGCACATTTTTCAGGGGAATTTTTTTATTATTTTTATTTAAGATAGTAAAGGTAGACAATTAAAAAAATCTTGGGAGGTGATTTTGGGGGGTAGGGATGCAGAAAAGAATTAAAAATATCGATTTTGTTTTTTAATTTTTTAAACTTTTTTCATGTATCATTATTTTTCTACTATATAAGAATAAATAATCAGTGTCAGAAAAGTATAACATATTTTTTGTCAGATTTTTTTAATTGCTTTTTTCTTCTGATTTTAAAACTCCTTAACTTCGCCGACTTGCTCTTCACCAAATTGTGTAATACTCTTATTTTGTGTAACTTTACAGTCGCTTTTTATTTATTAAAGAACATAATAATTTTTTTCAAAGCTTCTGTCGAGTATCATATACAATATGAACAGTTTTAAATCGCTGACCTGTATTATATTGTAGGCATTTATATCAGAGTTAAATATGTGTGTTGGTAGAATTGAACAGACACGCCTGTTGTAGGCTGCACGTTCTTTTCTTTCACTTCTCGGTCAAACGACAACCGACATATTCTTTTTATTCTATTATAAGCTACGTTGTGATCAAATAAAACTGAAAAAATATTCGCCTATTTGTGATTTATTCGAAGCAAAACGTTATATTTTACGTAATAAAAACAACTATAAAAGTAAATCTTTGTTTAGTTCTTATTTTCTAATAAAGCAATAAATGATTATTTGCATTGGAACTCTTCTTAAGTCACAAACAAAAAAAGTTTTCTATAATTTCTTCATATCAGACTTTTTTTTTGTTTGGGGCGAAAAACGCCTGGCCGTTATCATCGCCCGGAATTTTCTTTAATAAAAAGGTAAAATAACCCAAAATAATAAAACTTATAAGGATTAAATTAATATAAATCATATAATAAAAATTTATTAAAACAAAAGTCAAAAAACTGAAATAAAACTCAAAACTAATATCGCAGACGGAGTTTTTAAAATATAAAAGTTAAAATAAGCGAATAAAGAAACTAAATAAAACTTACCTAATTCCGATAGGTTGTGCGAAAGACTCCCTTCTCGGATAGAAAAATTAAAGACATAGAACCAAAAAAATCAAAATTGAAAGTAAAGGTTAAAAATTATCAAAAACTCTTCTAGCTAAATATATATATGATAATATTAAATTTTTTTCAGTAACCTGGTACTACGCAAAAACAGAAACATCCGGTTCAAAATTTCGTTATTATTGTACAAGATAGGACTGATGTTTCTGGGTAGATTAAATTTACGACGCAAGTTCCAGTTAAATTAATTCCAGTTCATATCAAACTGGAATTAATAAAATCTTGTAATGAAGAACAGCTCAGGATTCTTGTGTATGAAGATTTTCTTATATAAGAGAAATCTTATAAAAATGTTTATAACATTTTTGTAAATTTTTCTTAAGTTTAACCGTTTTTAAATTATGCAAATTATTATTACTATTATTATTTTTTTAAATAATGCGTATGAGTGTGGTAACAGTTTTTAAAATTTTGTAATAAGGTTAGAGGTTCATAAATTCAGTTGTAGGAGTTCTCTAATGATTTTAACTTTCCATTATTTTAGCCTATTTATAAGATTTTTTTAGGTAGATTTCATAAGAAAGCTACCTATTGTAATGGGAACCATGATTCGACTTCCGGAAAATTTCGACATATCTTCGCGTTTCACATTCCTCAGACCCCAGAACCACAGTAGGTTCAAAAGTTTATATATACATTTATATATATATAAACATATATATACATACATACATATATATATATATATATTTCACTTTCTTGTGGACACGATAACTAACGTAATTTTGCGCCAATCACTTTCAAATTGATACATAAAATATAACGACCCAAAATCACAGTCGAGTTCGTTAATAGGAAAAATCGGACTATGTAGGTGGAAATGAGGGGGCTTTTTCAGAAAAAAAAATCGCTATAACTTTCTTATTAAGTAAAATATCGAGTTAGTTTAAAGTTCCTACTATTTTTTTTTTTTATGAAGGCTTAAAACTTATCTAAGTTAAGGTTTTTGATATCCCCAAAAATTTGGCCCAAGGAGTGGAAAAAATGAGGTTTCGAAGACAAAAATTCTCACCTCCCTTAATAGGCATATTGAATCGGTTTAAAATTGTTTTCAGTCCTCTAGACATTACCTAAAACTTTTGTCTGAAACAATTTTTGATATGATTAACCCTTACAGCAAGGGATGACTAAAATTTTGCTAAGAATTGTAAGAAGATGGGGCTTGTCGTATGCTAAATATGTGAAACTTTTTTTCACATGCAACTATTGTCGTATTGAGTAAATTTGAAGTTTTTCTTAACTTTAAGGTGGAATCTTTTTTATCCCCTACTTACCACCGGTGAAATCTAACTCCGCCTTCCGGCGTGCCGAAAAGGATTTTTTTTTTGTATTTATGATTTTTAACTTTCCACTATTTTAACCTATTTGTTAGATTTATTTTATTGTTTAATAAATGAGCCGTTATCAGAATGGTAAAGTTTACAATTTTTTTTTTTTTTACTTTTTGTTGAAAATTTGTCAAATTTTCGACTTTTATCGCCTTTGTTTAAAACAGAAAAATTAAGCATAAGTTTGACCATCTACTAATTTTCTTTTTACTAGTTTTTTTTTTGTCTTCAGTCATTTGACTGGTTTGATGCAGCTCTCCAAGATTCCCAATCTACTGACAGTCACTTCATTTCAGTATACCCTCTACAACCTAAGTAGTGTAAAAATGCCGGTTCTGGGACAAGCGTCATCAATGACGTCATCACCCCCCTCTGACGTCATCACCCCCTATCCTCTGACGTCATAAAAAAAGGTCAAAGGCAAAAAAATGATGACGTCATAAAAAAAATCACGTGTCTATCACGTGACTATCATGCAGTGATCACGTGATCCAAAAAAATCACGTGACTATCATGCAGTGATCACGTGATCCAAAAAAAATCACGTGTCTATCACGTGACTATCATGCAGTGATCACGTGATCCAAAAAAATCACGTGTCTATCACGTGACTATCATGCAGTGATCACGTGATAAAAAAAAATCACGTGACTATCACGCGGTGATCACGTGATCTAAAAAACGTACACATGCTTGCTGACTTTGCATTAACCTTGTTTACTAGTTTGAAAGTTAACCGATAATGCATTTGCGTCAATTGGTGATAGCATTGTTATTTTCAAAGTTATCTCAATGATAATGATAGCCGATACATATAAATACCCGCCAAAAATTTAACGGAATCATACTACGTTTTGCTGTTACTGTTATATTATCATCTTTATTATCTTCATTTAAAGAGGTAAGTGAAATAATATTTAAATGTAAAATTATTCGATTAAATATAATTCTATTTCATATTTATTTAATAATTATTTTTCCAGCCAATATTTAAATGCAAAATAATTCTGTTCAAGATTATGTATTTAAAATATTTAAATGTAAAATTATTCGCTTAAATATAATTCTATTTCATATAGGTAAGAAAGCAGGGTTGCGATGCTTTCAACTACATACTTTCAACTACTTTTCAACATCCTCTATCCCGTAGATAGACAGGCATTATCGAATACAGCCGATTGTTTTTACGTGTCATGGTGGGTACGCTAGCGGACCACTACAGCAGATATTTAGCAGATTTTATGATTTTACTAGCGTAAAATACTAGCTAGCGTACCCACTCGCATATGCGGAAGCCTACACGTGATTTTATGATTTTACGGCGTCCGTCCATCACTGCGCTTGTTTGATCCCAACAACCTATATAAAAAACGAGTAAATTGGATTGGTGGGGGAGTTTGTTCTAGTTTTAAGCCGTTGGCTGTACTGCTTTTAATCCGGTAGTTATTTCCTATTTAAAACTTCTCGCAGACGTCTAAGTCGTCTGATTGCTATATATAGGCTTGCAATCGATCATAATTTCATTTGTGCTTCTGCATTCGAAGTGAACAGTTCATCTGCACCATCAGCTATAGCCGACCGTTACTTCTGGATAGTCGAAAGTGAAAATATGCCTTCTTCTAAAGTGTATAGCTCTTCCCAGCTTTTAGGGAATAAAATGAAGCCAACCGATGAACGCTTCGGTCTGTGGTTACTATTAGAAAACATGGACAATCTGATTACTGATATAGGCAATATCAATTACACGGAAAATGAGACATTGCTTACGAAGAAAAAATTTAATCTGCTTACACCGATTACGGAGCCATTTTGTGACAACATTATGGTAGTTAAAATATGTGATCAAGCAGACTGTCAAAATCAATTAGAGAAGCGAAGGTCCGTAATGCTGAAGAAAGAGATGTGTGGCGCTTTTAACAGCTATTTACGTGGTAAATTCTCCAAGTTCATCTCTGCCAGACACGGTGTCAAGGCAAAACTACCATTTTATCTACACGACAACGGAAAGACAAGGGCAAGAGAAATTTTAAAACTCATTGGAAAAGACGAAATGGAAAAGATTACGAGAAGATATGAAAATCCAGTAGCTATACCGTATAAATTGGAACTGGCTGACGTTAAAGTTGACGTTCTGTTGAACGAGCTTCCTGGGATATTGCAACAGATACGTTTGGACGATTTTTACCTTATGGATTTGGATATATCACAAGATTTTGCCGGCGTTTTCAACAAGAGAGAGATGCGTGATTACTTAATTTCGAATCATAACTTTTGTGTTCAAGGAGAGAACCTAGAAGACTGCAATGTGATTCTGAACAATGATAAAACAGTTGGGATAGATTGCTTAACGTGGATGAACTCCAATTCTAGAGTAAAGATATATAACAAATTTATATGTCAAATCACAAGTCCAGGGGTAAACAAAGAAATTGGAAATCATATTGTAGACTTTATCAAATGTCCAGATATGCGTCTAAGAGAAACATTTACGTCGTCTTTGGCTAAAGAAAATGGTATTACGAGACTGGAAGCGACAATATACAATTACAAAATGGACAGTGCGTTTGACCCTCTCGAAGATTGTTTAAGTGTACTAGAAGCTAACAAACAATATTTAAATGGTGCACCACTGTACTCTGTACCAATTGCTTCTATGTGGACTAAACTGACGGATAACTTGCATAACAGTTGCTGTGTCGTGTTTAACAGTGTTCTGCAGTTTGTCTACTGGGGTAATAAAAATACAAGAAAGTTGACTGGCATAAAAATCGAACTGCCAGATAATAAAGATCGAGAGAAGATTATAAACTACGTACTATCAGCCTACAGTTTTAATTATCTACCTGTCAATTATGTCGAAATAGTTAACAACGATTCGAACGAAGACAATGTAAGTTTTATACAAAAGTGCTACATTAAAGCTGGAGAAACTTTCTTTTCTCAATCAAAGACATTATTCTCTACGATACCGCCAAATATAAATATTGGTGGATTGGGATTGGTAGACACAAGTAACATTATTCCACAGGTTTTACGAAAAAGGACGAATGTATCAAATAAACTCACACCATACCCCATTAAAGAAATTGCGCCGTTAAATACAGTTAATGTGTTAAGTGTAAGGAAACGAAAGTTAGAGTTGGAAGAAATAGAAATCAAAAAAAGAAAACTAGAGTATTTGACAAAAACAGTTGCCGCAAAGGAAGAGTACAAAATGCTGTTGGAGAAAAAACGGGTGATTGCAGATTCGAAAGCCAGGCTTACGGATTACTTTAAACAAAATCCATGGAAAAATTTGAATCCGACTGGGGAATATAAAATATTTGCATTTACTGTTAATAATAATGGAAAGTATCCATATGTAGGAGTACTTTTAGAAAACGAAAGATTCAAAGGCGTTTATTATTTAAGAGGATATTCAAAAATTATATTTATAAACATGCACACCCAATCAGATCTGCTTAAAAAACAAGGCTATATTGTAACTACGTGTGCCGGCCTAGAAATTGTACATCTAGCAACAGAAGGGCCATTTGCAGAGTTTAAAACCAACGGAATAACTACATTTAATGGACACTCGTTTGCTAAAATCGAGAATTTAAAGTTTTATAAAGAGGATCAACAAGAATATGGAAAGGAGTTGACAACGTATACGCAAGAGGATGTGGAAAATGTAAATAGCATTTGTATGCAGGAAATAAAAGCCAAAGTTAAACTTCCAGAATGCTCTCGGCTAGAAGAACTGCGAGAAGGAACGGAACTAATTATTAAAGGGATAAAACAAGTGGTTTATAGAAAAAAACTTAGATACGTATTACAATTCGAAAACTTCGACTCTTTGTATTTATCAAATTACTGGCTGAAAAAAGAAATAATTGATTTAAATAAAGATTTAAAATATAAGCTAAAAATTAAGTTGGATGTTATAAAAATTACTCCGAACAAAAATAAAGAGAGACTTGTATTCTGTGTATAAAAATATCAATAAATATTTTTTTTTTTTTTACGAGAATGTTTATTTGTTTTTTTTTTCCTTTCTTAATCACTACCCACCATAACACGTAAAAGCAATCGGCTGTATTCGATAAGGACGTTCAAAAGTAGTTGAAAGTATGTAGTTGAAAGCATCGCAACCCTGCTTTCTTACCTATATGACTGTTCGGTTTCTGCGGCTTTTTCAGCTCGATGGTGAGCCGAATAAGAAAGAAATCTTTTAGCCTTTTGTCGACGTCTCATACCGGTCATTTCATCGTCTACCCTATCGGACGGTTGAGCTAGCTGAAAAGGAAATGGACTAGACGTATCCATCTTATTATGTAACTTTGCGGTCGACCTTTTTATTTCAGGTTCTGGTTCATCATTTGCTAAAGAACGTTTACTATGTTTCATCCTATCTTCTTCAGTTAATTGATCGAATATAGAACCCATATCAAATCTCTTTTCAAAATCTCGATAATCCCGCTCCTCTTTTTCACGCAACTCTTCAGCTGAGATTTTCGGTAGTGGACGTTCTTTTGAATTTATTTCTTTTTTTATCCGTTTTCCCATTTCTCTCTTTTCAGAACCGAACTGTTCTGCTATCTTAATCAAAGGTTCAGTAAGCGGTTTGAAATCTTGTTGAAGTCTTAAATCGGACTCAAATCTTCCTCTTACCAATTCGCCATGTTTTCTTTTAATACTCCTGCGGATCTCCGCGATCTCCGCGGTGACACGCTCACGATCCTCCATATTAGACATTTATGTTTAATCTGACTGCATGCACTCACTATCTTTCTTTAAGTATGTTGAAGTATTTTAGGCTTTTTCATAAGCGCGCACGTTAGCTTGCAGGCTTTTTTTAGGCTTTTTCATAAGCGCGCACGCTAGCTTGCAGGCTTTTTTAGGCTTTTTCATAAGCGCGCACGCTAGCTTGCAGGCTTTTTTAGGCTTTTTCAGGCTCTTTTCAAGCTCTCTTTTGCGCTTTTGTATGCTTTTTTCAGGCTTTCCTATAAAGATATCAAAATTAAATCTGTATCGTCCTTTATCAAAATCTCTCTCCTTATCGATTACTAAAAATCCATTTTTTATCCGGTTCTAAGCCTCGTTACATATTTCTTTAAACTTTTCAAATGATATATCCGGTGTAACATGATCATGATATATATGTCTCAGGTTTCTTTCATCCTGTCGAAACACCATGAGAAAATTTGCATTGTCTCGGACCAATTGTTTAGGAATTTTACTATATGTTTGACTCATATAAAACACATCAATGTTATTATGCCGTCCCATAGTAAAATATTTTGTTATGTTATTTTGTTTTTCGCATATTACATCATCGAATATCATTATAGAATTCGGTTCAGTTTCTTCCGGTGCCACAATAACATCGTTATCGCTATAAGGATAGTAACCTATTCCATCAACATCAGTCAACAAACTTTTTAAAAATAAGTATTTAGGCTGGTACAATGATTTAGAAAAAACATATATGTTTCTGAACCTCAACCCGCTAGGGTCAAATAAAAGATTGAAAACCGCATTCGTCTTACCAGAATTTGAAGGACCTACAACCAAGCATCTGATGTCTGGAAGAAGAGGACTATGCCTTTTTTTAGAATTTAAATCGGATACCTCACCTACTAAACGGTCAAAATTAATTACTGTTAGCTTCCGATCTTGTTCTTCAGCATCCATCTGCTACTGAATAAATTACATAAGTCTAATTTATTTTATTAAATCCTTTTTATCTATCCACGAGTCCTCCTTCTTATCAAATCCCAACCAGCGAACTAATAATTTATCACCGCGTTTTTTTAATACTTTTTCAACCAAATAAACGTTGCCGTACTTGGTTTTACTAAGTTCTTCCGTATAGAAACTTCCTTTTAACACTTCCCTTTACCATCTTTAAGAACGTACGTTATAGGTTGCGTTTGTTTTATCTTAAAAATTGTAAAAACTTCATTAGTCCAATTCGGAAGATATCCTTTCGCAAATATTTTTTTATACTTACTTATCCTTACCTGATCACCAACATTAAATTTAATCGTGGTCGTATGCTGATGACGTTTTTTTGCAACCTTTAATATATTTAACAACACTTCGCGTTCGTTTTTAAAAGAAACATCTTTAGGTTTAAAACCAGTAGTTCTATGCACTCTATTGTTATATTTTTCAATTATCTCATCCAATATACTTACCCATCGGTAATCACCCTGTTCGGTAAATTTACGCCACATATTAGTCTTGAGAGTTCTATTGAACCGCTCCACTATTGATGCCTTTTTATCGGAAAAAGTCGAATAATGATTTATATTGAATTTTAGTAATAACGATCTCAATTTTGAATTAAACCATTCTTTTCCATCATCGGTTTGAAAATGTTTCATTTTATGTTTATGAAATATGATTTTAAGGACCATTACAACTTCATCTGCGTTTTTACTCTTCAATGGAAAAGCAAAAGCAAATTTTGAAAAACAATTTATAATTGTGAGAATATATTTATATCCCCTATTAAATCTTGAGTATTGTATCATCTCTACTAAGTCTGCCTGGTACAAATCGTCTATACCCTTAAGTTCAACAGACCTTGTCAAAAAATTTCTGCGAGCTTGCTTGTGAAGCTCTCTTGCTATCCCTTGTTTAACACTCATCATTTTATTATAAACTAAATTTAAATTGAATGTTTTTAACTTATATATTTAAGGTGAAAAATAAGGATAAAATAATAAAATTCTTTTCAATTTATAAATCTATTTATTCATTGCTTTTGATAACATATTATTTTACAAATAATAAACGAGATAAAATTCCCATTCGATTAATTTGTTTCGCAAAAATTCATATTCAATAACTGTCAGTATTTTCATTTTTACTACTTCTGTTTTATTACCGAAATATTTTCCTTTCTTTATTACTTCTAATCTTGATAAAGGGAAAGTTTTCTTCAAAATATTTATTAAATGATTTATCGATTTTATTCGACCTCCCGGTACAAATCCTATTATCCATGAATCGCTTGTGATATCAGATTCAGATTCGCAAGCTGCCTCGTCGGAAGAACTCTCTCCCATCATTGATAAATATTCTTCAGATGAAGACGAACCCATTATTTCTCCACAGCACTCCGTCAGCAATCAACCTAGAACAAACAAATAGAAAATAATTATACAAATACTTATATATTACTGATAAACTTATAAAAATGTTTACTAAAATACAACACACCTTTCGTTTTATTTTTCACCATTTTGCAATTAGATGAAACTTTTTGATGCTCCTTAAATGGGTTATCATTATCCAGCCACTCAAAAATTTCAAGACCACATTCGATACATGCCACAAAATCCATCAAACCGGTGAAATAAAATCCTGCTTCCAACAACAATTCAACCTTTGGAAAAAGCCTTGGCCAATTACTAAAAGTACTCATCATCAGGTCAATACAGACTATACTATCTTTAAAAAATAAACAGCAATTGAATAATTCTTCAGCAACACTAAAAGTTTCATCATAAGTTTTATGTGCAATTCCGCAATGAAATAAATAAGTTTCAGAGGTTATAGTCCAATTACATTCCTTACATGAAACGAATCCATCATTATCGAAGCGATTTAATCCACATTCTTTAATAATTCTGAATGGGAGTGCGTTTATCCTTTTGCTGAGCGCCGCAAACGGGACAAACATCTCCTAGATTTATTTTTCTGATTCCACTTTTGACAGCATATAGTCTTATATCAAATTCAATTTCTTCTAGTTCTTTTTTAAATATGTTCAGCCTCTCACAGTAGCTCTTAAGAATATCTTTTTGCAACTGCGACATCAATCTTAAACAGAAACAAAAAAATATTAGGAACAAAAAAATTAAAGAATTCCTTTCAATAAATTATTAACATACCTTTTTCACGAATGAATAAACATTATATTCTTCTTCTATCACTGTTGATTACTTCTTCTATAACAACTGATTCATTTGGTTGCAAAAAGGAAATATAATATACTATAACGTTAAAAACGTGAACTAGATGTAAAACAGCAATTTATTTTAAATACATAAACTTGAACAAAATTATTTTGCATTTAAATATTGGCTGGAAAAATAATTATTAATTAAATATGAAATAGAATTATATTTAAGCGAATAATTTTACATTTAAATATTTTAAATAGATAATCTTGAACAGAATTATATTGCATTTAAATATTGGCTGGAAAAATAATTATTAAACAAATATGAAATAAAATTATATTTAATCGAATAATTTTACATTTAAATATTATTTCACTTACCTCTTTAAATGAAGATAATAAAGATGATAATATTACAGTAACAGCAAAACGTAGTATGATTCCGTTAAATTTTTGGCGGGTATTTATATGTATCGGCTATCATTATCATTGAGATAACTTTGAAAATAACAATGCTATCACCAATTGACGCAAATGCATTATCGGTTAACTTTCAAACTAGTAAACAAGGTTAATGCAAAGTCAGCAAGCATGTGTACGTTTTTTAGATCACGTGATCACCGCGTGATAGTCACGTGATTTTTTTATCACGTGATCACTGCATGATAGTCACGTGATAGACACGTGATTTATTTTTGGATCACGTGATCACTGCATGATAGTCACGTGATAGACACGTGATTTTTTTTATCACGTGATCACTGCATGATAGTCACGTGATAGACACGTGATTTTTTTTGGATCACGTAATCACTGCATGATAGTCACGTGATAGACACGTGATTTTTTGGATCACGTGATCACTGCATGATAGTCACGTGATAGACACGTGATTTTTTTGGATCACGTGATCACTGCATGATAGTCACGTGATAGACACGTGATTTTTTTGGATCACGTGATCACTGCATGATAGTCACGTGATATACACGTGATTTCTTTTGATCACGTGATCACTGCATGATAGTCACGTGATAGACACGTGATTTTTTGATGACGTCATCATTTTTTGACCTTTGACCTTTGACTTTTTTATGACGTCAGAGGGGAGGGGTTGATGACGTCAGAGGGGGGTGGTGACGTCATTGATGACGCTTGTCCCAGAACCGGCATTTTTACACTACTATCCTACATCCCTAACAATTTGTTTTACATATTCGAAACGTGGTCTGCCTACACGATTTTTTCCTTCTACCTGTCCTTCCATTATTAAAGCGACTATTCCAGGATGCCTTAGTATGTGGCCTATAAGTCTGTCTCTTCTTTTAACTATATTTTTCCAAATCCTTCTTTCTTCATCTATTTGTCGCAATACCTCTTCATTTGTCACTTTATCCACCCATCTGATTTTTAACATTCTCCTATAGCACCACATACTACTAGTTTTAAAATCAAATAATTACATTAATAATATAAATATGAAATCTAAAATTTATGATCAAATTTTTATATTCTACAAATCTACAGTAATTTCACAAATTTGTGAAATCACAAATCCCTTGATTTCACAAATCACTGTAAATTTGTATTAAATAACCTAAACCTACTATCAATTTTTAAAATAAGTAGTAAAAAATAAAATACTCAAGGGAGCGTGTGAAATAATAATTCTTAATTTTATCACTGAGGAAGACTCAAGTTGTAAGCGTATATTATAAAATATTACCAGATTTTTTTATAATATTTATCTAAAAGATAGTAAATATGTGTGGGAACAATTCCAAGGCGTTATCACGGTGAGAAGAAATACAAAGGTTTTCAGATAAGATATTTTCTATCCTTACGAGAAGGTTTCGTATTTATCATTTCGGTTATGTAGCTATCAGGGTGAAATTATTTGGAAATAAATCGTAAATACTAAAATATAACCTTCTAATTTTTCTCGGAATAAAAGATTGTTTCAAAAAAAAGAATTACATTTTTTAAATTCAAATAGCTAGAACCGTTATCATTTCCCTCAGTGTTTTTTGTATGAATTTTATGATACCCCTGGACAAACTACCGTAGTACAAATTCCAATTTATGCAAATTTAAAAAAAAAATTATTGGTTGATTGTTTTGCAAAGACTAAACTAGAAAAGAAGACTGATTGTTTTATTCTTTCTTTAAGTAGGAGGTACGGATAAAAATAATCAAGACGTACATAAAAAATATATTTGCAAAATAATAAAATAAATGCATGGCCTTTTAAATTTTAAACTCTATAAAGGAAGGAATAGCTTAGCAATATTACAGAGCAGTTTGCATTATTTGAAAAAGATACTTAATCATGATTGCTTGCTTACTTGTTTCTTCATTTTTTCTCCACACGATATCTTGCTTGATGGATGGTCAGATTACAATGAAATTTATCATTGATCTATTTCTCAAGTTTTTCTTGAGCTAGCAGAAATCTTATCTTTCGTGACAACTGCTTACGCAACTGGTGCGGAGAACCATAAAATTGCAGTAAATTTTAATGACGTAATTTTAAGAAAATTACTGATTACGATATCAAAATATTAACATAATTTTAGTGCGCGCCAAATACAATGTAATGAAACAAAACTTGTTTTTTCACAACATAATGTTCCAACAGGATTTTCTGCACTTGTAGAAAATCCGATGGGATTAAGTTTACTCTTACCCAGATGAATTACTTGATCTGTCCGTAATTTTAGTATTCAATTCTCACTCCTTGGGAATGTGCTACCGTACAAAAATCTTACTTACCTAAAGCATTCTGAGAAATCTGAAAAAAATAAACTTAACAACAGAAAAATTTTAATTACGAGCAAATTTGCGATAAGAAGTACATTAGAAAATACTGATTTTTCGATTCGCTTATTTAGAAGGACCTTATAGACATTTTTTTTACGTAAATCGTTATGATTAAGGTTCATGCTACTATAAGAATTAACCTAATTTAGTCCAACTTTAGAATAAGATTTTTAAAAATGTCAACAATATAATTCAGCCAGTTATTCTCTTTTCAACAATTACGAATTTGATTATGGTAATGGAATTTGATAAATCAGTTTTTAAAGTGTGCGTTAATTTTTTTTACTTCCAGACGAGAGAAGAGGGATTTTTGTTAGCCTAAAAATGAAATGAATAGAAATTTAATTCTAAATTGTTAAGATACGTTGTTTTTTTAGGAGGAATATCTCTAATTGCAGGGAATCAAGGAGAAACTACAAATTATTACCAAATCTAATATATTCAATCAAAACCTGCACTAAACCGGTCAGCGTGTAAAAAATCTACTCCGTTTCCCAACTGATATTACTATTCACATCCTTTATTAATTTTTAATTTAAAGATTTTCTAATAATTTAAAATTCATTTTCTAAATTTTTGATTTTTATCAGATATTAAAGTTTACTCTTTGTTTTTGTCTTTTATACAATTTTTTACGTTTTTCTGAGATAAGTTTGCAGACTGGAGGGATATTTATAGCCGGATGTCCTTCTCTTCTCGTTCTCAAACTTCTAGAATCATCATGGTATATCTGAAAGAGAACGGACAACCAGTTACACATTACGGTCGATGTTACTTAAATTCATATTTTAATAATATTTTAAACTTTTAAGTGAAACATTTATCCTCACAAAATAACTTGGAGTAAACGATAACTTTCAGTTTTGAATAAATTAATTTTTCATTAGCGGAATTTTAATGGATTTATATATTTAATAAACTTAATAGCCTCTAGTTGGCTAGGTTAACGTTTACTTATTAACTCTAATCAATAAGTAGAAGTTAAAAATGTTTCTTTTTAACAATTTTGCGTTTGTTTTATTAAAAATATAAGTTATTAATTTCTGAATATATTGTGAATAAAATTTAGGTTTTTTATAATAATTAATGTTACCTTTTCTTAAATGTCATGATGGATGTTTATTTTTTGTATGATCGTTAACAAAAAGTGGATTATTCTTAAAAGTATTTCTTTAATAAATTTCTCTCTTTGGATGTTGTGCCAGAGTGAAGGACAAAAACCTCGTTTGAAAAAAAATGAAATACATATTTACACGGCCAGCTCTATTTAGTTCGGGCGTGTACCTTTTATCGAGTGTGCCAGTAAATACAGTCAGGTCACACAGGTTAGTTAAAATTTACCTGACCGTTGCTTGAATCAGTTAGCTGTTTTCAGAAGTGAAATATTATGTGTCTTCACACCAAGGTAGACTAGTTTACAATGTTGTGTCGTAAGTGCATATTTTAATACACTTGTGTTGACCTTTGTGCCGACTACGGACGGACAATGATAACGTAGGTCTACCAAGGTATTTCGCAGCAGTAAAATTATACCATAATCATTATTTTATTATATGAGTAGATAATATCAGAACCGCTTGCACATACATGTAACGATCAAAGAGCTGAATTTATAAAAATGTTAAGAATCACAGAATATCAACAACTCGGCTATAATATCCGCTTGTAACGAAAAATTACAATTTTAATTATTATATTACTGTAATAATTATCAGCTTTCTGTAAAATAATCTGTAATACAGAATCTCCATTAAAGGACGAACTATTGTTGTTTAATAAATATTTTAATTTTTTGTGCATAACTCAACTAACTTGGCATTTAGGATTAATGTACAAATTTACAGGTACGGCTCTAATGTCGTGGTCTTATTATTTTAGGAAAGAGAAAATTTAGATGAGTTTTTTTTAATTTATAAAAGGATTAATGAAAAGAAAATGGAAAATTTTATCTACTTTTTGTTCTTTTGAGACCTGCAAAAAGAGCTATTTCTTACCATTTTACTACATGCTACTGTATATAATATTAAAGAATATATAAATAGTGTGTAGGTAATTACAATTACCATACTAAGTTTTTATTTATTTTTTTATTAATATTATTATCCAAGTACAGGTACAAGAAGATACCTTTATTCAGATTAACAGATACCTGGTATAGTTTATTGAATTTTTTTCTTTCATATGCAAGAGAATATAAAGAGGTACAGTTTTTCAAGCTGTTAATTACTAAAATTCACAGAATTTTAAGTTATTTTTTCGAAGTTATTATTTTTTATGTCGTTATACATTCAAACACAAATAAAGTAAAACAGTTAATCGTTTTAAGATATACATACAGTTAGAATTCATACGGAAATAATTATTTTTGAGCTAAGTGAAATTTCAAGTAGGTAAGGTTTACAACGCTTACTACTATTACTACTACTACTACTAGAACTACTGCTTACAGCGATATAGTACAACGCCTTGTATAATCTATATAATAAGACGACGATATTACACAACATAACGCGAACGCAAATTATTTTTATAATACAATATTATTCCTGTGCTTAGCTGCTCTGCAGGTAGTAAAAAACTTGTGACAAAAGTCTAGAAATAAATTAAAAAAATACAGTAATACGATAAAAGATAAAAAATAATGTTTTGATGCAGTAATCCATGGAATATACACTGGCGTCAGTTTGAATGAAGAACTGAATAAAATTGGAGTTTTTTTAGTCCATAAACATTCAATCATTTGTCCATATTTAAAAATATTTAGTTTTATCCTTTGTTATGTGTTTCTTTTTTTCGGAAAATATAATTTAAACCAATAAATTAACATTTTTCCCAATAGAGAAACACTACAATCGGTAATAAATACGATAGTATATATATTTTCAAATTTGAAAATCATTATATACTGAGTGATTTTTTAGTCCTGTTACCCAATTTTAAATGTAATTTAAGAAAGGGAAATTAAGGTGAAATAAAAAAATGTATTTGTTACTTACAAAAGATATTTAATAAAAAGCTGTTACTTACATAATTGTTAAAGTATATCCTCAAAATCCCCACCCCTTGCGGTTATACACGCACGGACTCTTTTCAGCATACTAGGAGAAACCTTTTTAAGAGTCGCATTGGAAATATTCGTGATTAAGTCTGTAATATTGACTTTAAGTTCATCAATAGTGTGAGGATTGTTTTTGAAGGCCTAGGACTTAATATAGCCCCACAAAAAGTAGTAAAGAGATGTATGGTCTGGGGACCTTGGAGGCCATAAGCCCTTGCTTATTATTCGATCATCAAAGAACTCTTGCAGAAAATCCACGTGTCCTCGAGACGTGTAGCATCTAGCGCCATCTTGCTGAAACCAGCAATACCGTTCTTGAGGTTCCAGGAGGAACACAAATTGGCGCACAATATTCCTGTATACTTCACCATTTACTGTCTGTTCGAAGAATACGGGTCCGACTATACGATGACGAGATACCGCACACCACACACCTATTTTTTCAGGATGCAAAGATTTGTCTTGTAAAACGTTAGTATTTTTCAACCGCCCAAATTCGACAGTTTTGACTGTTCACGTAACCGTCGAGATGGATCCAAGCTTCATCACTAAAGAACATTGTGTTTAAAAATTCGATTCCGTTATCGTTTACGAGAGACCTAAACTAACGGCAATATTGCAATCGCTTGTTTAAATCTGGCGGTTGAAGCTCTCGGACAAATCGTACGCGATACGGATACAATTTCAATTTTTTAGCGGCTTTCTGAACACTCGAATATGACAAACCGACTTGCGTGGAAAGTTTTCGTAAACTTTTCCGTGGAAAATTAAGCAATCTTGTCTTCACATTCTCTAAAACGTCATCTGTCAAGCGACTTTTTCGAACACTACATTTTCTCTCGAAAACACTACCTGTCTCTCGAAATCGGTTTGCTAGCCTGGAAATTGACATTTTTACTGGCGGAGGAACACCAACAAATTGAAATGATTCTTTTACACTCGCGTATTACGAAGAAAATTATTGTTCAAGAATGAAAACTCGTTGTTCTATGGTAAAAGACATTCTGTTCGTAACACGACCGGAAACGGCACAAAAGTTTACACAGCTCATCGAGAATCAACTCACACTGCCGTAGCTATACCGGTTGAGTAGCGCTACCAACTTCGTGTCAAAAAACAAAATTTCCCTTTCTTAGAAAAAAAATACAGATATTAACAAATGGGTAACAGGACTAAGGAATCACTCAGTAGTTCTTCACTAAGAAGAAAATAGGAAAGAGAAAACTGTTAAACCATATGTAAATTTTGTTTTACATATGTAACTCATTTTACCTTCAATTATGTCATCAGTTTAAGGACTGGTTCATAACCTGGACTGTGTCATTAAAAAAAGCACACAAAAAGAAAGGAAAAAGTATATTACAACATAATAAGGTTATATGAAAAGGTATTTAAAAAATATAATACCGAGAATAATAATTTAATGAATGAATTTTACTTCAGACTCTTTAATTATTTATACGAA
Organism: Lycorma delicatula; assembly: GCF_047948215.1. NCBI lineage: Eukaryota > Metazoa > Arthropoda > Insecta > Hemiptera > Fulgoridae > Lycorma > Lycorma delicatula. Next base: position 374,834,482 of record NC_134455.1, on the reverse strand, counting down.
TTTCTGAACTTTCTATTTTGAACCCCGTTTAGCTGACAAACCTAGCTCACAGTGTGAAAAACTTTTGAAAGTTATACTTTTCTTAAAGGCTTGGTTTTACTTATTTAAAATACAGCTCAATATCGGGATAAAAGGAAGATATCCAATCCATCCGAGACATAGTCAATCATCTCCCTCAGCAATTCTAAATACGGATCCCCATCCGCAGTACAAACCTAAAGCAACATTACCTTAATAATTCACTCGTTACGGCTGTGATACAAATATACGAGTTATTTTATTTATCATTAATCTTTAATGTCGGTAACTGTATGAGCTAACGTTGATTGACATCACAAATTTTGAAAGATAACGAAAACGGTAAAGGAATATCACATCTTTTTTCAAGAAACCATTATTTTCGTATGTTATATATATTTTTTTTAAGTTAACTTGTTTTAGATATAAAATTTTTACTGGTGGTTACTGATCAAATCTACTACAATTACGCTCAGTGAAAATGCCGCGCCTGCTAGGTTTCAGTATTCTACACAGATACGAGAGAAGTTTCATGTAAGATCTAAGTTTTATTTAAGATTTGTAGAATAAAGTTTTCTATGAAATTATAACACTATTAAGTAAGTACATGCTCCCTTCAAAAAATATATGAACTCCAAAAAATTAAGCTATGCACAGTTGTAATGATAGGTAATCAGTAAATACACTAGAAGATATTAAGACACTAGGTTGATTTTCATTTATATTTTACTTCTGACTGTTATTCAAATATTTTGACAGCTACGAAAATTGATATTTCTAGGCTGAACAATTGTCTACAAGATAATTGTTACAAAGATAATTTGTCTACAAAGTTACATTTCCAACTGAGAACATTTAAAGGTAATACTAAACAAATATAAAGTCGCTCAACAATTCCATCTCTAATTAGTGAAAAAGTAAATATTTATCCTCGGTAAACATTATTAATAAATTAGTTTAAAATATAAAATATTTTGCTTCACTGTGCACAGAGCAAGAAATTATGAAAGACAATATTTATGTCATTATTACTAAACTTAAGTTAAATGCAAAATATCTCACCGATGTTTAGTGTAAAGAATGCATAATATTATATCCGTTTTTATTATTTAAGCTATAAAGTTTATAACTACGTAATACGTTAGAAAAATTTATTGTTCGTGTGCAGAAATTCTCAGAATTAAGCCACTACCTCTTAAAATTTATATCATGGTGACGTCACACTAATAAAGCACGAGACATTTTCAACCGAGCTAGAAGCCAAGCCTTCAACAACAGATCTGGCCTTCATCATGGTGAATGGAAGGGAGCCATGTCGAGGGGGGATTACGTAGTGGACAGAAACAAGCCACAAAACATCAACAGTGCAATAACTACCCCTGCGAGAAAGTTAATTGGGTAGAAGTATGCATCAGTCTTAAACTAATCGTAACAGTTAAAAATTTTAAATGAACTGTATTAAGTATAGTAATTTTTTACTGCAATGTACATATGTTTGTAATATTAAAATACTATTTTTGTCTATTCTGGGAACAAAGACATAATCATAAAGAACACTGAAGTAGAACAATAAATGAGCAAGACTAAACAAGCGAAATCTCTTTGAAGAAAAAGTCCTAACTCAGGAAAATAATCGCCACAATCAAAAAAGGAAAAAAAAAACAGGAAATTCTGTTTTACTGTTTTAGTATTTCTTAAGCTATTTTAACTATTTCCTTAATACTTTAGAAATTGAAAGCCTTTTTTTTGTTACTTTATCAATAGTTTTTTTCCTAGTGATATTAATATGAAGTAAATTTAGTTACAGCTCTAAAAAATTCTGTTAAATAATTTTTTATTTAAATAGGTTTTATTTTATGAAGGATAAATAAAGACTAAAAAACGATTAGTGAGGCTGAAATTATCGAGTTTTTACCGTGTTTAATTTGACGATTCTTCAATTTTTTTCGTACAGTATATTCAGATTGTAAAGATTATATTCCGAGAAAATACGTAATAGATTAAATTTCCAGTTAAAATTGTTTTTTTGTTTTTTTTTTTAGTTTTTTTGTGGGCGAAAAATGCCTGGGCGTTATCATCGCCCGGAATTTTATTAATAAAAGGGTAAAATAACTCCAAAATAATAAAGCTTATAAGGTGTAAAATTAATATTAATCATATAATAAAAATTTAGTAAAACAAAAGTCAAAAAACTGAAATAAAACTCAAAACTAATATCGCAGACGGAGTCTTTCAAATTTAAAAGTCAAAATAATCGAATAAAGAAACTATATAAAACTTACCCAATTCCGATGGGTTGTGCAAAAGGCTCCCTTCTCGGATAATAAAATTAAAGACATAGAACCAAAAAAATCAAAATTGAAAATAAAGGTTAAAAATTATCAAAAACTCTTCTAGCATAAATATATATATGATAATATTACATTTTTGTAGTAACCTGGTACTCTGCAAAAACAGAAACATCCGGCCCAAAATTTCGTTATTATTGTACAAGATATCACGGATGTTTCTAGGTAGATTAAACTTACAGGTAGAGTTCAAATTGCGTATATACAGTGAAATTAAAGGTATGAGTACGGATTTTTTTAAATATACCATCTATACAAATTTTGACCTATTATTACACTGACTGACAAACAATTCTTATTTCTTACCATGAGATGCATGAAACCAATCTCTTTTTAACGCTGTAAACGAATCTGATATCACTATTTTTAAAAATTATGTAGTAAAAATTATGTAATTATGTTAAAAAACACTATGTTTTTAAAAAAAATTAAAGTAGTTGATAATATATGATGCATGAGATTATACATGTACTTTTTCGTTTGTATGATTACTCTATATTTATGAGCTGAGTATATATTTTTAACTCTTTTAATTAACTGGTAACCATTAAGCAATAATTTAAGTCGTACCGTAAACATCACATACTCATATAATGCATCAATGCATCATACATCTTTATTGAAGTGGAATGAAATGGAATGGAATGCAAAGTCGGCGGGAGTTTATTTCTCCCTACAAATCGCAGAACTTGGACAGAGTCCCTTGCTGCTGGATGATTCTAATCGGGCGTGTTTTTTAAAAGGTTTATTTTTAAATGGCGGGTCTAATTTTTCAAGTTTTGTTTATTATTATTTAGTATTTTAAGGATTTAATTGCATTCCAATCCGTTGTTAAACCAGCGTTATTGAACCCATTTTATGGGCCGACCGCGGAAGGCTAGGCTTATGAAACTTGTCCTCTCGACGTAATTCCCCTTCAGACCGTCCACTGAAGTCCTTTCGGTGCCAACGCTTATAGGCTAGCAGGAATACGCCACAACGGGGCACTAACTATATGGAGGGAGCAATGCGTCCCCTTTTCCGGAGGAGTAGCAATTGGTGATTTGTGTTATTTTTTTATTGTAAGTTTTAGAGGAAGGGTTATGTAGAAGCTCTTCATCCGCTTCTGCTATGGCTGCCCTTCAAGACGCATCTCTGCTGGGCTTATTGAAGTGTACATGAACAAGATTCATCATATCTGCACAATTCAAAAATCAATGTTTATTATCTTTCTAATCTATTGCTTTCAATATTAAGCGAGTTAACAGTGAAGTTTCATAATGTCTTGTAAGTTTTTAAATGATTCAGTCAGTTTGTGTCACGTGACTGGAGGAGAGTTCACTATGAAATTACAGTAGAAAAAAATTACGCCTTTAATTAAAATAGCTTATAAATTGTACTTTGATTGTAAAAATCAATGATCAGGAAATAAAATGGGTTCCTCATATAATGCATAGTAAATGTGTGATATCTTAAGAGGATGGCTAAAAGATACATGAAAGGCCATGCCATTCATGTGAGATGAGGTGAATTGATTAGAGGTTTAAACTGCGAAAAAATCTAGCGTACTTTTAGACTGAAGACTGCAACATTGGAATTTACTTTAAAAAAAAAAAAAAAAAAAAATTCGGACATCAAAGCTGACAGAGAGATTTATCACAGTACTTAAAAAAGCTTCGTTGGAACGAATGTGGAGGTTTAAAAGTAATAGCTCTTTTCTTAGGTATGCAGTTAGGGTATACAAAATACCGTTCTTTTATTTGTGAATGGGACAGCCAAGCTAGGGATCAGCCCCTAGATTGGCTGATCTAACTCTCGACTTTGAAATCAGCTGATTTGCGGTGACGAGTTAACCACTAGAAATGGTCGACCTTTTTTTTAAAACTATTTTTAAACACCCCAAGACAACCGGTCTCCGCTGTTAGGCAGTGCGCAGTCATGTTAGGGTGTCGGAGCAGTCGTCTCTGTCCCCCTGTCTTGCCCCCCTCCTGGGGCGTCTCTTGTGTCTTCCCAGCTTCATCGAGGCACGCCAACTTCCGCTTCTGGATGGCCAACGCGCCCCTCTTTCCAGAAATGATCGACCTGAGACTGTTCAAGACTACACTTCATTTAACGTAATCTAAATTCTTTTTATTTTAATTTGTATGATATTCATACATATTATCCTTATTCATCCTCTGAAGTAATACTTAACAGTGGTTCCGGAGGCTAAACAGAAAAAGAAAGGGAGACGACTACAGCAGCTGTACGTCAGTGCTACACTAGCGCTCCTTGTGATGAGTGGAGGTACTAATGACGCACTATACCTACCAGTTTATATAGAGCATTTTTTGGGGTGTTTGGGCGATTTTTAAAAATCTTTTTCTTTTTAAATTATTATTTTTTAATTGTAAACAAATGTGCCAAGAAAAATAAGACCTTAATTAGGCGAAATCTCGAGATACTGAGGGTTTCCTTGCTCTACAGCCTCACCCCTTCACCTTTTAAGTTGAAAATTTAATGAAATGAATGCTCCATATATGGAAGTAATCTGACCAAATTTGGTCAAAATCGGTCGAGTAGTTCTGGAGATATAAAATGTGTAACATCGTACACACACACGTACATGCGAACATTTCCATCCGGTTTTTGCGTTTTTTTGGGTTCTTTGGTGTCAAAACGTAAAAATCCGGTGAAAACCACATATGCCCAAATTGGATCAATTACAATACTTTCCCTTCTAACGCTTTGTTATAGCGCTAGGCGGGAATGTAAATTCTTACATCTGAAAAACTCTTGATACTTGATTTTTCAGGAAGGAAGAAGAAATAGCACTACTGAACAAAACCCACCGCTGTTTTTAATTTGAGCATTAATAACATGGCTCGTGTGAAATATATTATTAATGCAATTTACATTAGCAAGACATATTATATCTACAATTATATTTATTTTCAGATTAACTGAAGACAAATTCCGACTATAGTAGCGCTTATTCTTATATAGTGAGTAAATTCAAATAATCTAAATAAGTAAACACTTTTATTAGAGTTTATTACTAACTGATTACTAAATAAATCATCTTTTAAAGTCGTTTAACCATACATATACTAATCAAAAAACATAAATTAAATAAAAGAGGAATTAAGATCGCAACCGTATCACGGATGAAGAAATATTTATTACATAATCATTAAGTTATGATTCTGTTGTTTGTGTTAAGAATGATTCCATTGAAGGAATGATTATTCATGATTCTGTTATCTAAATAACAGAATAATACTTCTATCTTGTAAGTAACAAGATGCAGTACTAACTGACCATACAAAACACATGGCATAGCGCAGTGCATCTGCTGTCAAAGGTAGTCACACAAAACTCTATTGTACTAGACCAGCTCATTAAATTAGATTGGAAAAGTCATGAATTACTGCATGTATAAATGTTACAAGACGGAAAACAAGATTTTTATGAAAGATTGCACCATGCAAATTATGAAGGAGGCAAAGTTTATAGGGAAATAAAAATCCCAGATTTGCACCTCTGAAACCGACGATAATTTTACCATTACAGAGTACATTTTAGCAGATATAATCGATCGAGTGAGTAATTGAAGCTCATAAAGCCTTCCAAAAGCATACGACTAGCTATTTGTCGCGTGTAGATGCAATCAGAATAAGTAGTAGTCGCGAACCAGGCAACCAACTCACTAAAACTCAATTGTCTGGAAACCATACAGAAACCGTTTAAAAAGATCATCAAAAAGTAACTTGAGCAAATGAAGATCTATCAAACCTACCAGTAATTAATTGTGGTTTAATTAATAGGTTAATTGTGGTTTAATTTATTGTGGTTTAATTAATTAGTTCTGGTTACATTAATACAGTACAAACAACATTCAGCGCCCCTATCTGGAATTGCACTGAATTAGTTTATCACTACCATGAATATCACTAATCAGTCTTCAGTTACACAACTTAGATAACCTCGGGAACACCTTCACTAGTCGTGTATATTTTAGATGCAACAAATATTTGTTACGAAACCCTAATCATGTTGAGGAAACACCACACGTTGGGTCAATAATAATTATAAAAATTACATAAATCACTATGAACGTTCCAGCCTTCGTTCGAAATTCAAATTTTAGATTCAATATGCAGAAGTGCAAGATATGATTAGAAATATATTTCTGCTCTTCAAAGGTAATAAATGAAGGCAATAAATATAAATGAAGACAAAAGTTTCAGGCTAAATATTCATGAGTAAAATATACTTTAGTCAAAATATTTAAAGGTAATTTTGACACAAAGAGCAATCGTAGGGATCATGATTTTTACCAATAATTCTAGAAGAAAAACGCATATATTCCGCAGGCAAAATTTATTAACGTAATCAACAAGGAAACTGATTTATTGATGACAAAACGCATATTCCAGAACGTACTGGAATTTTTTTTTTACAAAGACTATTTCACAATTTTTGAATATTTGACATCTACAAATAGTAATCTAATCCTTAACCTACTATTCAAATCAGATGTTGATATGGAATATGCTACCAGAAATTTCAATAAGTTATCAGACTAGAAGGAATTTCGTGTACAAAAATCATTGCTGAGCAATTTCCTTGTTAAATCCTAGAAAAAATTATTGAAAAAAATCGATTGTACAAGCAGGTAATTAACAAGTATGCCATTTCATTAAAGATCTACCCGAAAAAAGTAAATTCATTCAATAAAGTAGAATGAGAGAAAAAAATTAGTTCAGAAGTGAAGAAATACATCATCCAAGAAAGACTCGTAAACCTTTCTCCATCCATTTCTATATTTCTGCGGAAGGCCTCGGTATTTCTACCAAAAGGACTAAAACAGCAATTTATGTATTTGAAACCGGACTGAAACTGCGAAGGAAAAAATGAGACTTTCGCAGTGTACTTGGAAAATTTGTTAAAAGCGTTAAAACTCAATGCTCAGAATTTGGAAAAATTTTACGGCGTATTTAGAAAACACCTAATCAGTTACTACCGCCTAATTAATCATTAGTCTGGAGAACTGATCTCCCACCCGATTCGAATTCAGACAAAGCTATTTTACTGTATAAAAAATTAGCATTTCAAGTATTATGGGCAAGTAATGGGTAAGAGAGAAAATAGTTTACTTTTGTGTATCGTCAGATGTTATTAGACTTTCCACAAGATTTGGCATCTCGTATATCCCCGTATGAGCAAAAAACTAAACTTTGAATATACTTGTCCTAACATAATCTTGAAATCATCATCCTAAATATTTCCCTCTAATTAATTGTGAAAATAAATTTTCTAATTGTTTAGCATAAATTTAGATGTTCTTAAATTCAGTATATTAATTCTACTATTTAAGTTTGAAACGACTGAACCAGCGAAATACGAACTAAAAACGAACTAAAATGATTAACGTATACAATACAATAAAACTACCAACAAATATATCACTCGAACTTCTGCAAATTCACATTAATAGTATTCAAGCTTAAACTTAGAAACATAAATGTTACAATAAATGAATATATGGCTGCACATGAAATAATTATTTTCATGATGTTCAACTTTAACCACGACCAATTCTAAACGATAAAAATATTTTCCTTCACGAGTCATGTGGAAGTGAAAAACATATCCAAGCATCTTAATTAACGTCTCACGTGGCAAAGTCATATGTAGATAAAACGAAAACAACTGGAGTGAAATTACGACATTAGTTTTAGCTAGTCGCCAGTATATAGGTCTTTCTTTAGAAAAACAAAAATCTGATAAAAAAAATTAATTATATTAAAAGTGATCTGAACGTAAAAGATAGAGTTTTGGGGAACTGCCATTACAGCAAAGCTTCAGGCATTTAACGCTTTCAATTAAAATATTTAAGTACCTTTCTTTATCGATGCCCTGAGATAAGCCACAAATGAAATGATATAAATGGTCCAATTCCAGCAATAAATGAAGAAACTGCCTTGATAAGTGAAAAATACCTCCAAAATTTAGTAACCCATCAAAATTCTTTAGCAATCTAATATAACAGTCAATATTCACACATTAAAACGATCAGAAATTTCTCACCGATGGTACATAATTATTTAGAAAAAAAATATATAACCATCCTAACAAGAAAAATAATCCACAGTAAGATAAAACTCCAAGTGTAACAAATACGTATAATTGAATTGTGACACTTCAACTTCTTAAGGTGTCTTTAGTAAATGCAGGTTATGCGTTCTGTTATACATCATGCGTTTTGTTCTAAAATATAAATATAAAAACATAAGCATAATTTTATATCTCAATTATATAATATTTAGGAAAATAAAATTCGTAAGTTTATGGAAGGATATTAGTCCTTATGTTACTTGAAAATCTAAAATAAAATTTTTTTTTTTTCATTTAAAATCATAAAAGAAAAAGTGGAAGAAGTAGAACAGTATGTAAGGAAGTCAAGGTTGATAAGACAATCTCATTTTTGCAAATGCGGCTGAAAAAATGTGATCTTGATTCTTCGTTTCGGCAATTTTTTTAATCTTTTAACTCATATAACGTGACCTTTGTTATTACCGATTTTACAGTTTTAATAATGATGAATACTGAAAGAAATATTGTTTCATCACTTGTATATGTTATGACATTGCTCGGCAAAACATCTTATATGACACCAACCATATAAATCTGTGGTCTCACTATTCATGGGCAAGACTGCTACCATATTAAGGTGCCATACCGAATCAACACTGCACGGCAAATCTAATCACATTGCCGATCACGTACAGCTTAGTACGACTTTGTGACTAGTCGGGTCACAAGCGGACTACACTCTTTAAAACATGACAATATAAGCAGTTTAAACATGCTATTGCATGTTATTGACAATATTGCTGCAATAAAAATGTTACATTAGTTCAGCTACATGCAAAGGTGGATGGGGTACTTAACTCAAATAAATTATATTTTGTTAGATTCAAATAATGCAAACAGTTAATAACTAGTTGTTTGATTACGGTAGTTTGTCAGAAACATCACTCTTCGCTACGATCCGGGAATACACACCGTATCAGAGGTGGAGGTGGCGCAGGCACGCAGACTGTTCGGGAGAGCGGCCGTGTCCGAACACGACCATCTCCGGGACATCTGCCGAGAGGACAGTACTCCACAGGGTATAAGAAAACAGCCTCATGCCGTATTAAACGAACCACCGTGAAGAGGCGGTACGAGAGTCAAAAAATGACAAACCAGGCTTAGGAGCACCTATATCGCGTAACCTATAAATGGAAACCGCACAAAAATTCCGGCCGCGAAAGTGACCGTTTTCGCAATTAAATTTCGTTAAAACTATTAAAATCTAGACAACATCCCAAAACGTCCCATGAATTTCATTTAGTAAGCATATGCGACTCCCTCCGGAGAACGGGGCGCATTTCTCCCTTCAAATACCTAGGGCTCCGTTGGGAGCACTCCTGCTAGCCCATAGGTCCTGGTGCCGAAAGGACTTCAGCGCCTATTTATGGGCTGAAGGGGAATCACGCTGAGATTACTAGGCTCAAAAGCTTAGTCTCTCACGGTCAGAACCAGTTTAAAAATTTCACGCTGGTCCATACGGACAGGAACGCAAATTACCAAATCCGTCCATAAATAAAACTTAAAATTTATACCCGCCACTAAATAACCGATGAAATTCGCCCGATTATAGAAAGATATAGCAGCAAGGGAGATTTTCTAGGCTCTGCAATTTGCAGGGAGAAATATTGAAACTCCCGCCATTCTTGCGTTCCGTTCCGTTCCATGATGGTAGTAATTTCAACTTATTACTAGTTTATTTTGTTTTTATGAACAACTTAAAAACAAACAGCAGCTTCTATTATGAGAATTTAGTAAAATATCGGCGTAAATTTCATCTATAAAATTTTAATTTGTTATGAAAGTGGTTCTGCCTGCACACACAATTTGTTCTTCCAATCTAAATGTCAGATCAGTTTGGACTGAAGGGAAATCTTTTACCTACGTAACGAATCGTCGATTTTTATATAGTTTTTTATAAGAGGGAGAGCTGATTTTTAAATTTCTCATTACATTAAAAAAGGATATCTATAAGCTAAGCTGCAATTAGTTTACAAAGAAAATATCTTTTTTTTTAAGTGGGATAAAGTGACAAATGAAGAGGTATTGCGGCAAATAGATGAAGAAAGTAGCATTTGGAAAAATATAGTTAAAAGAAGAGACAGACTTATAGGCCACATACTAAGGCATCCTGGAATACTCGCTTTAATATTGGAAGGACAGGTAGAAGGGAAAAATTGTGTAGGCAGGCCACGTTTGGAGTATGTAAAACAAATTGTTGGGGATGTAGGATGTAGAGGGTATACTGAAATGAAACGACTAGCACTAGATAGGGAATCTTGGAGCGCTGCATCAAACCAGTCAAAAACTGAAGACAAAAAAAAAAGAAAAAAAAGTGGGATAGACAAGATACGCTGCATTCTTAGAACGATGATAGAACTGAAAAGCCAGTAAACACACATGCGCACGCGCTTATACAAGGGGTGAGAATTCTGTCATTAAGCAAAGTTGAGGGAATTCCTTATGCTCATCAGTCCAACAATAGGTTGTTAGTTCAACATGCCTAGTTCAAACTAAAACAATCGGCCTTTTTTCGGTAAACGGGTACCACTTTTTTTTTTTTAATTTCCTGATATTTTTTTTATTTCTTAATAACCAAATTAAACTCCGGAACATACTTTTTATTAAAATAATCCAATAAACCTATAACCCGTTTTTTATATATGAAATAAAAACATTCTTTTTTCAATAATCAATATATTTATTAGATATAAACAATAAATATACACAATTCTGCTTATTCACATGTCTTCACTAACATCTAAATCTAAATTTAAATTAAATTCACTAATATTGCTTAAAATTTCCTCAAACAAAACGTTATCTTTATAATTTTCTCACCACAGACATTCACACAAATACGAATAGAACAATTCGCATCTAGTGCCACATTCCTTCTTATTGCTAGTTTTAGCTCGTCACCATACACTTTTAATACTTCGGGTATGTGCCCCTGTTTTTTGATTAAAAACGTTTTCGCTATGATTTACTGTATCATGTTTGTAATTCATCCCTTCAAAATCTTTTATATTATTATATACTTTCCATAGATCTGATATGATTTTAGTGTCTGGTTCGATACATACTACAATTGTAGATGTTATTGTCTCCTTTATTCTAACAGGAACAGTGTACATGAAACATTTTTTTGTTTCACGACAAATTCTATATTATATTTTCTTTTAGATAACAGACTCATCAATTTGTATAATAGTTCCAGGTTAACCTATTTTTGTCTTATTTTGTAATAATTTAAAGGGAAATTTTCTCGTAAATAATTTTTCCATTTTGTAATACATTCATATTCAATTCTTTACAAAATACAGCAGTTGTATATCTTTGAGTACAGCTACAAATAAACAATTGTTTCAAAAGGTAATTTACTATCTTTCCAGCCACCTATCTTTTGTAATAGAAAACTTTTCTCTACATGTCTGTTTATTAGAACACCACGTTTCTCGACTGCTTCGCCCTTCTTTTTCAATAACTAATTCCATTTCATATTTTTTTTTACTAACTCATCAAGATTGTATAATTTTCTTTTTCTGCAATAAATCAATCGCTTTTTTATTAGTATCAATGTTCTTAATTAACGAGATTAATGCAAAATGTTCTACATTAACAATCAATCTTGAATTATCAGTCATCTATATTTTTTTTTATTTCCAGAAAAAATAAAACAATAATCATTATTAAAAAATATATATATTGGGTTATTTGGTTTTTTTTTATTTTCAGTAATAAATATAACGATAATAATTATTTTAAAAAAATTTTATATGGTTATTATTTTATTTTGTATTATTTTAAATCTAAAAATGCCCGTTATTATTGTTATTTTTAAAAAAAAAAGAAAAAGTAAAGTTGTACTCGCTTGCCGAAAAAGGTCTAAACAATCCAACTCTTCAGTCCGATCGAACGATTAAACTGTAAAGGTTTTAAAACTATGTAGTCATCTTTTTATTTCTCTGAGTATTATAATATAATAACTGGCAGAAATTTGTTTTACTCATACCCCCTGAAATATCATATTTAGCGACATGTTTAGGTTACCTAAGTCAATAATTCAGAACTCTAAATTAAATCTCGTTTATATGACTTAGTGTATGCGTCTGTATGTGTCGTATTGTTACTTTAACCTGCAATCAATAAATGAATTATATAGGGTAAATAAAGTATTAGGGGAGTAATTCTGAGATAATAGGAAGATTACACTGGTCAACATGATTTTTGTCTCACAAGTACCAATAGGTGAACTTAATGTAGTTTTTTATCCTGTTTTCAAATATGTATTGGGAATTTCTCCATCACTCACAGTTATTTTGGTATTTTAATTTTTTTTTAAATATTTTAAAACGTTTTTTCGCCCATTTGTCCATTGTCAAGTAAAAGCTCTTTTTTTTAACGAGGTGGAAGAACCCCATTTACGGGCCTTAAGCAGTGTCGGGCTCGCTAACAGGTTCCGCTTGTTATAACCAAGGGCGTTCGTAAACCTGCACACTACCGACTAAACCTCTACCCCTGGCTTCCCCCTTCCTGGGACTTCTTATAAAATATTTCATCAGAAGAAGGGGGAATCGCCCGCACACACAGTCATAAAAAACCTACAAATATCACACATCACACAAACAACACCACTGAAAGCAATACATACAGCACGTCAAATACAAACACCGGCAACAACATCGCACAAGAACCCTACAGAAAACAGGACAAAGCTTCTAACATCCATAACACCCACGCGATACACTACACATTCACACAGCAATCAAGACAGAAATCTCAAACAGTCATACCACTTACCACCAGTGGCCGCCATCAGACGAACGAGCAGAGTTTCCCCGGTCTCATCGCACCCAGGCGACCCCCACACGTACGCGGGACCCCCTAGGCACTCAGCAGAAACCTATCCGTCCCCGCGCCATCGTGCGCCAATTTCCTCTGTGGGAATCATATAAATGCAGCTTCCTCATTACCGTCCTGACGAATCTTTCTACAGTCTTCCACTGTGCCTCACTTTGTAATAGGATTCGTAGGATATCTTCAGGGCAAAATATGTGCTCACGTCTCAGGTTGCCGAGCCTCTCTCTACGCTCTAAAGCGAATCAGAAAGAATACATGTTAGTGGGTCTCTTCCACCTCGTACCCCGGACAATTTTCAGATCGATCGAGCCCGAATCTATACAAATAAGATCTGAATCCCTCATGACCCACCAGGATTTGTGTTAACTCAAAACTTAGCTTGCCATGGGTCCTCCGGCACCACCCCCTGATGTCCCCAATAAGGCGGTGGGTCTACCTACCCTTCGTGGTCCGGTCCCACCGCACCTGCCATGTTTGTGCGATCTCTTCTTCCAGTTCTTTAGCAGAACGCTTCCTTTCCTCTAATGGGAATGTTCTCAGTTACCTAGTTCTGCTACACCGCATTATCATCAAGTCTAAAGGCGGGAATCCAGCAATCACCTCAACCGCTTCCCTGGACACCATCCTATAGGCGGCCGCTACTCTGATGCAACACCTCCTATCTATGGATTCCAATTTACGCCTGCACTTAGCAAATCTAACAACGCCCGCCCAAGTAAAAGCTCCTAAAGCATTGTAAATATGATGGAACCAAATGAGCTAACTCAAAGAGTAGCAACGCTACTGTTGTGCAGATTCAGACCTGTATAGACATGTACAAACGTGATCTAGTGCAGCGCACATTTGTCAGAACGGTGACAGTTAAGAGATACTAGTGAAAAAGTAAGCATTGTGAGTGCTTTGTATGCCTGAATTATTGTGTATTACATATTTACAACTTTATTTCTTTTAATTAGTCGATAGTTGCAGAATGCTTAGTTTTTTCCATCTTTATTTTCTCCGCCTCCGGAGCCGGACACGCAATTAAGCATATGCTTAGCCCCGAGGGGTGCCATCGCCTCAAACTACCTTGGCAGGAACAAAGCCCTACCCAGACAGCCGGGACTCGGTCGTTTATTATCGTGCCATTAAGGGATTACGTCAAAATCAAAACGTTCAGTGGTGTACCCTAACTTGCAATCTGCAATGTGACCGGTTCCACACTGTGAAGAATTGCCCATACCAAAGCCTCCAGAACATGTGACATTAGATGAAGAGAACTCACTGGTGGAAGAAAGAAAGAAAAAGGAACAGATTCTGATGATACAACTTTTGAACAATGCAGTTCATCTGAGCCTCATTTATTGACTCAAGAAAATCTAACGATCTCATAAGAGACTTCAAGTTATCCAGAAAATAGTATGAAATGCTTGCTTCCCGGATAAAAGGATGGAATCTACTTTAAAAGAATGAACTTTCATATACTTATTATAATTGTCATTCTGAATCTAAAGACTACTTTTCTGAAGAAATTGGCTTAATGTTTTGTAATGACATTTCTTTTCTTATACACACTTTTTAATGAACATAACCCAACAGAATGGCACTTGTACATTGATTCCTCTAAAGGTAGTTTAAAAGCTGTACTTCTGCATAATGGCAATAAATTTCCATCAGTACCTGTGGCTCACTCTGTTAGAATGAAAGAAACATATGAAAAGTTTATATTGGAAAAGTTTCAATATGCAGTGTATGAATTCAATACTTGTGGTGATTTGAAGGTAATTGCACTTATCCTTGGTCTGCAGCTTGGTTACAAAAAGTACTGTTGTTTTTTGTATGAATGGGATAG
Organism: Lycorma delicatula; assembly: GCF_047948215.1. NCBI lineage: Eukaryota > Metazoa > Arthropoda > Insecta > Hemiptera > Fulgoridae > Lycorma > Lycorma delicatula. The sequence continues at coordinate 374,819,326 of NC_134455.1, read as the reverse complement.
TAGGTACAGAAAAAAACATTTCATTAGGAAAGAATGGCTTAAACCACTCATTCCTGAACAGAAGAATGTGAAACATGACCCATTGTGTAATCGTAAAAATGTGTATCTACCTCCGTTACATATCAAACTAGGATTAATGAAGATTTTCATCAAGACCATGGACAATACTCCCGGTTTCATGTACTTAAAACAGAAGTTTTCTGAAATTAGTGAAGCAAAAATTAAAGAAGGAATATTTGTGGCTCCACAAATTCGATCACTAATACATGATGAACAATTTGAGGAGCTATTGAATCCACAGGAGAAAGCAGCTTGGCAACCATTCATTAATGTTACTCAGAGCTTTTAGGGAAATCGAAAGTCTGAAAATTACAGTGGTATTGCCAACGACCTTATAACATCTTATTAAAATTTGGATTGTAATATATCTTTAAAGTACAGTTCCTGCACTCACACCCACATTTCTTCCCGGAAAATCTTGGCCAGTGAGCGATGAGCACGGGGAACTCTTTTATCAGGAGATTTCAACTATGGAAAAGAGGTATCAAGGCAAATGGAATCCTAATATACTGGCTGATTTTATTGTTCGACCATCAAGAGGGATGGTCCACAGGCAAAATGTAGCAGAAAATTGTAATTTCTTACTTTCTAGGTAAGTCAAATGTTTGAATATTGTGTAGTTAAGAATGCAGAAAGTATTAAAATGTTTTAAATTATAAATGACTGTCTCTCGGAAACCTTGCTGATGAGGAAAAACCGATATAACCGATATATATATAACAAATTCAGTAGAAAAAATACTATCAAAATCACATATATTTCTTCCTGAGACAAAAAAAAATTATTTTTTGGTCCCCAGTGTTATTATTGAACAATAATATACTACCTCAAACATTTTTTTAGGCTTCAAACTAAAAGAATTTAGTTTACAGTTTTGAATATTAGAGTTTTTTTTAGTTCATGAATATCCGGCTTGTTCGGTCAGTTGCATATTAGTCTGACAAACCTTGGCTCTTCAATCAATACTTCCTCACACTCAATATGCTGTTTTATAGATCCTACCTAGAAGCTTTATAATCACTTTAATAACAACAATTTTTTTTTTGTCTTCAGTCATTTGACTGGTTTCATGCAGCTCAATATTTTATTCAAATGCTTCTTTTTTCATCTATTTGCCGCAAACCTCTTCATTTGTCACTTTATCCATCCGTCTGATTTTTAACATTATCCTATAGAACCGCATTTCAAAAGCTTCTAATCTTTTCTTCTCAGATACTCCGATTGTCCAAGCTTCACTTCCATATAAAGCGACACTCCAAACATATACTTTCAAAAATTTTTTCCTGACATTTAAATTAATTTTTGATGTTAACAAATTATATTTCTGACTGAAGGCTCGTTTCGCTTGTACTGTTACTCCGAATCTAAATTGTTCTTTAACATCATTAACTGCTAGTTCCATGTAAAGATTAAAAAGTAACGAAGACAGGGAACACCCTTGTCGGACTCCCTTTCTTATTACGGCTTCTTTCGTATGTTCTTCAATTGTTACTGTTGCTGTTTGGTTCCTGTACATGTTAGCAATTGTTCTTCTATCTCTGAATTTGAACCCTAATTTTTTTAAAATGCTGAACATTTTATTCCAGTCTACGTTATCGAATGCCTTTTCTAGGTCTATAAACGCCAAGTATGTTGGTTTGTTTTTCTTTAATCTTTCTTCTACTATTAATCTGAGGCCTAAAATTGTTTCCCTTGTCCCTATACTTTTTCTGAAACCAAATTGGTCTTCTCCTAACACTTCTTCCACTCTTCTCTCAATTCTTCTATATAGAATTCTAGTTAAGATTTTTGATGCATGACTAGTTAAACTAATTTTTCTGTATTATTCACATTCTTCACAACAATTTTATAGTTGTGAATAGTTTTATCATTAAATAGTAAAGTATAATAATTTCAATTGGTTTTAGCGTTTCAACTTGCGGGATTTATTTAATCATTTTTAATTATTTTGTAAATAAAATGTTTTAGAGATAATTTTTTACTGTTATTGCAGTAGAGATTGCATTTTTTCAAATTTTTAAAATTATAAAAGGTTCTCCCTGGGAGAAGTAAATTTAAAGTTCTACACAAAAGACGGTAAAGAATATCGTGGTTACCTCTTATTAAATAGTACTTTTAAAAATATTGGCTAAATCTTATTAAGTTTGTAATACTTTTATGAATAACAGAGTAACACAAGTTTTCCTTTTATAATATATATATATATATATATATATATATATATATATATATATATATATGATGAGCTTTTTCTATCTTCTTTAATAAAATTTACACAACAAATTTATAGCCAGAGTTTTCAGCAGCATTGTCTCGCAATCAACTGGAAGATTAATAATCAGTCACTTGTAGCCTCTTCACATCAACTGCTCTTTCCATTTCACAAACAGTCGATCTTTTGTAAATGACTCTATGCGACCCTAAATCTAGTATGGTTTCTGGAGTGTATTAGAACGTGTACGAAAAGGAAAATGACATCCTTACATCGATTTTTAAATTGCCATTATTTCTCTTCAAGGATGACTACTCACATATCGATCGTTCGTACTTTTAACGAATCTGTAACAACTTCATTCCGTGTCCTAATAGCGATAAAATTAACATACAGGTACAAATAAAAAAAGAACATCAATTATTCTTAATTAAAAGTTAATAAATGAATTTTTTTTAAATATTAAGAAAAAAGCACCAAACAAAATAAAGGAAGGAAAGTTTCTCCTTTTTCCTGATATAAATAATGTGCATTTCAAAATAAAAAAAAAATAGATAATTAATAGATATTAATAGATAATTAATAGATAAATATTATTGACTGCTAGTAAAATCAACAATAAATGAAACTTTTTAAAAATCATTGTTTTTCAAAAATTTTTATCGAGGTTACTGATTATAACATTTACTTGACTGATTACATATACTAAATTATTAAAGGATTTTAAGTTATTCTATTCAGATGCATTCTAAAATTGTAGGTAGTAGTTTTAATTAACAAAAGAAAATGTCTAATTCTTTATTATCCGTGTTTATCTTTAATTTTTATTTCAGTCAGAATTTTTACGCCATAATATTAATATTTACCCCACAATAGTAACAGTTACATTGAAAAGCTTTAAATATAAAGGAACGAATGAATAATTTTACAAAAATAGATTAATACATGTAATTAGTAATATAATATATAATATAATCAGTAATAATACTAACTGAAAGGCGGTAAATAATTTAATTTTTACAAAAATAAAATTCGTAAAAATAGAAAAAAAAAACACTTTTCTCATTATTTATTTTGTGAAGTTTTAAATTTAGCAATAACAGAAAATATATTCTTCGACTTTAAACGCAAAGTTCAAGAAATATTCAGCGCTTCTACGGATTGTAGCATTTTAATTTTATTAGTAAAATGAATGATTACGTAATTTCTAAAGGAATATTCACCTAACATGTAAATTCTGTCTATTTTTTTAAAAAGCAATTTTAATCTAAATTCCACTTATTTTTTCTTCCGTCTATTATACACCCCAGGCGCAGCTGGGTTGCCGTTAGGCATCCCTTCAGCCGTCCCCGGGTGCCGTGGCAGTTGACTGCCCTCCTGACTACATCCTTAAAGGATTTACACCCTTCGGGGTCCCCCCAAGTCACTAGAACGCCCCGACCCCCTCTTCCGAAGAACCGTGGCACCCCTCGGAGGGGGAGCTGCCCGCACCAGTCCTAGCCTAACCAACGAAGCGTGAAATCTACACACCCTTCGTCTCGCTCCTTCTAAATCCTTGAGGCTTGCCCACGTCCTTACCAGCCCTCCCCAATTCCTCCACGCAAACGTGTAGGCGAGTCAAGTGTTCCAGAGATAGGGTCACCTTCTACCAATCCTAAACGTGCCATGCTTCAACCCCAATTTTTTTTTCTTGAGACCTCCACTACCCAAACTTGAACAATCAACTAGATAATCTTCACCAAACACTGTGAAGATTTCATGTCAAAGATTTTAATTGTTCTTACAATTAGCACTGCCGAGCCCGTGGCCCACCTGACCATATTTGACACACCTAGTCACCTCTTTTTCGGTCGACTTTAAAGTGGCCCGGACCGCCACAATTAAAACACGACTTAGTCCTGTGTGGACCATTATAGACACCTGCGACATGCCCCTCCTCCCAACATTTAAAGCATCGAGGGGCGTCCTCCCGCAGTTGGACTCGGTAGGACTGCCAGCCTATGCAGATCCTCACTCCCTTCACCAGAAGATTTGCCGCCCGCCTGCAGAGGACCACCATCGCGTTCTACGACTGGTCGCAAGGAGGTGATCTTTATCTCCCAATCCTCTTCCTGTGGGAATGCCTCGTTCACAGTATGCAGTAATTCCTCCATCGAGACCTCACAGTTCATATTTTTATTATATACTTAGTAAACAACACGACACATATACAATAGTTATGATAAAATTAAAATTAAATTAAAGTTATCAATCTCCTGATAAGGTAAAACTATCTCCTGTACTAACAATGGATGCAGAGCAGGCAAAACTAAACTTTGTGTCCTACTAAAATTGTTAAACAAAAACAAAAAGCCTTCTAAAAACAACCCTCGCTTAGCACTCACGCGAAAACACGCAAACGACACAACAGTGCAATACTTTAATCACGGACAGTATAAAAACTACAATAACCGCCAAAATTCCAACAAAAATACAAGAAATAGCGAAGCTGCTCAAAACACAACCAGACGCTCTGACCACCAGTCAAACAATCAATAAATTGCACTTAATCTAAATTAAGAGCAATTAGATTTGCACAGTATATTTTTTCAGAGCTATACAGATTACTAAATTACTATTAAGTCTTATTTTATTACCGTCTAATAAATTAGTTTACACTGTTATCAACGATACCGATTATATTTAACCCTTCTTTATATTTTCTTGTAGTATTACCAACTATATTACCGTATATAGTTCAGACTAAATATCTCATTTATTAATTATTAAAAATCAACTTCTAAGGTGTTTTCGACTACTTTGCGGTCGATTCGTTATAGAATTTCCTTACCCCAAATCTCCAGTGCAGTAGAGTATTAACACTTATGCCATTGAGGCGACTAAAAATATTGTTAGATAAAATTATTTTATTACGTTAAATGAAATTATTCAGTTAAATTAAACGATGATAAAAATTGCACGAATCCTTCTACCGTAATAAAAATCCGAACTAACACCGTTGTTCCATAATAGATCTCATTTTTAGCGAGTAAAACAATTAGACATTATAACACATACAATCGTATATCGAGGCTTATGTAATAAGTTATTCTTTTTATTTATAAAGGCTTTTTTAATTAATTTATAATTGAATTGCATTGTCGTCTTAAAATAAGACAATACAATTTTGAATATTACTCTTCCCTTCCTTTTAAATGTTTTATTGAAAACAGGAACTAATTATTATTGTACAATAAATAAAAATGTTTAAAGAAAAAGGTATTTTGTAGAAAATATTCTAAGAAAGAAGTAAGCTTTGTCTTAATTTCAATATAAAACGGTTCTTCATAATGTGTGTGTGTTCGCGCGCGCGCGTGTTAATATAATCAATTGACCATTACATGTTACACAGTATAAATTATATCGGAAAGAACTATCTCCTACAAATAAAAAAAAAGAGCAAAAGAATTCCATTTAAAAAGAAAAATTTAAATAATAGTTTATATTTAACTCATTGTAAAAAATTAATATAAAACAGAAGTTCCCTTTCTTAACGTAAGCTTTTTCTATGCGTTCTATTCAAAGGGAACGAGTAAACAATTATTACGATCGACCGATGTTGACCACAAACATCTTTCTAGTAAATTGAGGAAGATAAAAAAATTGAGTTTTGACATGCTGCATGATATTGAATGGAAATAATAGAAGAAAGCATTTCCACAAGTGCAAATACATGACAGTATGAACAACAACATTTTACAGAATCAACCGCAAGTAGTTGTTGGTCATGTACTACTATCACCTACTTACAGAGACTTTTTTTTTAAAGGATCGTTTGGTCAGAATAAAAAATATGAAGGTTTTCTATAAAACTTTTTCAAATTATAAGTCTATACATTTTCTTTCACGTAATTTTCTTTTCTATAATAAATTCTGAGCGAATAAATAATTAAAAAATTGTTCTCATCCGCTCAAAATTTCTAAAAAAAAGTGTTTTCTTTTGTTTCTTGGCCTATACATCACCCTGTTCTTCATTAATATGTCTAACTGTACAGTAAAGCGGAATGATATACACTAAGAATGTAAAGCGAGTGTGAAAAACAATACGAAAACATTAATATATGCATTTAATGTATCAGGGTACGTAAGTAAAAGCTGATCATCTTGAGAAATTAATTGCAAAATGTTAATTAACAAATAACCTAAAATGAACGTATTAAATTGAGACCGTGAACTTGTATTTTACCTTATTAAGAATCATATTTCTCAAAATTACTATTTAATGCACTTTTTTTTTTATTTAGCATACTGGATAAGAAAAAATCAGCTCAAATAACCTTCCAAACAACCAAAAAACAGCTCTAATAACCTTCCAAACAACCTTTGCATAATTTAATCTCAAGAGTTTCCACCTTCGAAATATTAACTTTCAAATTAATCATTTCCACTATTGCTTTTTACCTAAATCTGCCATACCTTCACTAATTTTCTGTTGAAATCAAGTAAATATTTCTAATCTTCTTAAAACTAACTTGAAATAGAGGTATTCCTATAATAATTATAAGAAATAACTTAATCAGAGAAAACTTGTTCTGTATAAAGTTACTGAATATTTCAAAACCTAAATAATGAACTAGAAAAAGTAATAAAGAAGACTATATTAAAAAATTAAAAAAAAACTGAATAAAAAAAATAATTAGATGTGGACACCAAATGACTTCCTTGTACGCTTATTAAATTACATATACACATTAAAAAAAAAAAAAATGAAAGTACATACAATTTTATTTCATTAATAACTTCTGATATTTTTTAATTTTTTATTTATTTTTTTTTAATTCTATTATTGAACTATTATTTATTATAATTTTTTTTTTTACAATAAGAGATTAATAATTACTAATAAATCAATATAACTAAATTAAAAAAAGGAGATAGAGCCAAATTTGAACCGATGTGCCTTCCCCTTAAGAGATCCAAATATTTCATTAATTAAATTTTTATTTGGCTATAACTCTGGAACCAATGAAAATAAGTACCACTCATGATATATCTTTGAAAAGCTCTCAATGAGGATTTATAACTATAGTGAACAAAAATTAATTTTTCATACATGATACCGCTGATATGTCAAATAAATAAATTAAAAATTAATATAATCCACCTTACCAGCACGTTGATACGTTCTTTAGATCTTTTGGCTTACTTGGAAGCCATCATCAGCAGTTAAAGTTACCGCATTAAAGTCAAACTTTAAAAATCATAGTTAAATTTTAAAAACAGTCATGACTGTCTAGGTTCTACTACAGAGTGATTTTTTAGTCCTGTTACCCAATTTTTAATGTCTGTAATTTTTTTCTAAGAAAGGGAAATTTTGTTTGGTGACACGAAGTTGATAGCGCTACTCAATCGGTATGGATAGGGAAGTGTGAGTTGATTCTCTTTGAGCTGTGTAAACCTTTGTGCCGTTTCCGGTCGTGATACAAACAGAATGTCTTTTACCATAGAACAACGAGTGTTCATTCTTGAACAATATTTTGCTACAAAATCGTACGCCAGTGTAAAAGAATCATTTCAAATGAAATTTTTTGGTGTTCCTCCGCCAGAAAAAAATCCCCCATTTCTAGACTAGCAAATCGATTTCGAGAGACAGGTAGTGTTTGTGACAGAAAACGTAGCGGTCGACCGACTCGCTTGACAGAACACGTTTTAGAGAATGTGAAAACAATATTGCTCAATTCTCCACGGAAATTTACGAAAACTTTCCAAGCAAGTCGATTTGTCGTATTCGAGTGTTCAGAAAGCCGCTAAAAAATTGAAATTGTATCCGTATCGCGTACGATTATTCCAAGAGCTTCAGCCTCCAGATTTAAACAAGCGATTGCAATATTTCCGTCGGTTTAGGTCTCTTGTAAACGATAACGAAATCGAAGTTTTAAACACAGTGTTCTTTAGCGATGAAGCTTGGGTCCATCTGGATGGTTATGTGAACAGTCGAAACTGTCAAATTTGGGCGGTTGAAAATCCTAACGTTTTACAAGACAAATATTTTTATCCTGAAAAAATTGGTGTATGGTGTGCGATATCTCGTCATCGTATAGTCGGACCTGTATTCTTCGAACAGACAGTAAATGGTGAAGTATACAGGAATATTGTGCGCCAATTTGTGTCCCTCCCGGAACCTCAAGAATGGTATTGCTGGTTTTAGCAAGATGGCGCTACATGCCACAGGTTTCGAGAAACCGTGGATTTTCTGCAAGAGTTCTTTGATGATCGAATAATAAGCAAGGGCTTATGGCCTCCAAGGTCCCCAGACCTCACATCTCCTGATTACTGTTTGTGGGGCTATATCTAGTCCGAGGCCTTCAAAAGCAATCCTCACATTGATGAACTTAAAAGTCAATATTACAGGCTTAATCACGAATATTTCCAATGCAACTTTTAAAAAGGTTTCTGCTAATATGCTGAAAAGAGTCCGTGGGTGTATAACCGCAAGGGACTCTTTTTGAGCATATTCCTTAACAATTATGTAAGTAATAGCTTTTTATTAAATCTCTTTTGTAAGTAACAAATACATTTTTTTATTTCACCTTAATTTCCCTTTCTTAAATTACATTTAAAATTGGGTAACAGGACTAAAAAATCACTCTGTTGTATATTATAGGTTACTTAATGCATTAATTTTAACTCCTGATGATGGCTTCCAAGTAAGCCGAAAGATCTAGAGAACGTATCAACGTGCAGGTGCAAGGTGCAAGATGGATTATATTAATTGGTAATTTATTTAGTTAAGAAAAAATAAAAAATCCAATTGTTTTATATTTTGGACACTTTTGGTTAAGTCGATTGCAACCAAAACAGAAAGTGCACAACTAAATGTTACAACAGTCCTAAATCCAAACATCCTACGACTTATCGTTATTGAGTTACGCGAGATACATACATACGTCATACTCGTACATACATACATACGTATGTACAGATGTCATGCCGAAACTAGTCAAAATGGATTCATGGATAATAAAAATGGATATTTCAGTTGAAATCTGAAAAACGAAATTTTTCGCGATCACAATACTTCCTTTATTTCGTACTAGGAAGTAAAAAAGTATGAAATATAAGATAATAAAAAACTAAAGACTAAACAAATATCTACAACAAAAACAAACTACACGTTCAACTCTTCTTCCAATTTCGACTGTAAAAAGTCAGCTTCAATATATATCCACTGTAAATAACAGCTGAATTTTTTCCTAAGATAAAAGTCGCTTGCAAGAAAAAGGGAAGATATGTGTTTATTGAAAAAAGAAAAGTGTAAACTAAAAAAACCAAACACGACTCTAATTCAATTCTACTTAATGATAAAAATTAGAAATATCCTCATTTCGTCTATGTAGATAATTCTTTTTAAATCTTCTACTTTGCTACGGGAAACGTTGTCATTCTATGTTAACTTCTACTTTCTCTTCATTACTCAACTTGAAGAAGACCATACAGACAAAAAACAATATATCGTATTAATATATTTTTAATGATTTTTATCTTTATCTATTTATAAATGGCAATATATTGTGATTTTTATACGTATTAAACCTGTACAGAATATAAAGTCACACACCTTACTCACTTAATGATGCTCTTGAGGTTTCAGATAATTTGAGCTATTCTATATTCTGGCCTGCTCGATTTAGAATGGACAAAACTGTTTGAATCGTCTACTACTTGAAATTATGCAAGAAGAAAATATGGAAATGGTAGATGAAAGTATAAATTACTTCCATAGATGAAAATAATTGTGTATGAATTATAATATAACTTTATGTATCATGGAATTCGTTTGACAAACGAGTATTTAAAATAATTAATTTGCATGCGAAATAAAGTAAAAAGTAATATTTTATATTATAAACAATGTTTCGTTTATTGCTTGAAAATATAATATGTTACCACTATTTATGATTAGGTCAGCCATTTTGCTATTTTGGTTTACATAATTCAAATATCAGAATCGTTTTCAGTGATTAAAAAACTTCCAATTACAATTGTTTTATTATATTTTGCATGATTTTTTAACTTATTAGACACCATTCAATCGATTTTAAATTTCAGTTCAAATCGTTTTTAGTGGTCTCAGAAACTCCTAAACAAAATTTTCATTATGAAAATAATTAAATTGTATGCGTTATCAGTTTTTGAATATAATTTTGAATAAAAAAATCATTTTTGCGAGTATATACTAAATTACAAAAACCATACTTTCTTAGCAGGTCAAGATTTGTCTGTTTTATTTTAATGAGATTGTTTTTCAAAAAAATTGACGGAAAATAAACTAATTTAAAATAATACATTCTTCGTATCCAGTTTCTTTTCACTTAAGAAATATTTATAACGCAAAAGAACCTAGCATAAAAATTTTACCTTAGCTTTTTCCTGAACTGAGTGAACAAGAAATATTTTTTTTGTCTTCAGTCATTTGACTGGTTTGATGCAGCTCTCCAAGATTCCCTATCTAGTGCTAGTCGTTTCATTTCAGTATACCCTCTACATCCTACATCCCTAACAATTTGTTTTACATATTCCAAACGTGGCCTGCCTACACAATTTTTCCCTTCTACCGGTCCTTCCAATATTAAAGCGACTATTCCAGGATGCCTAGTATGTGGCCTATAAGTCTGTCTCTTCTTTTAACTATATTTTTCCAAATGCTTCTTTCTTCATCTATTTGCCGCAATACCTCTTCATTTCTCACTTTATCCACCCATCTGATTTTTAACATTCTGCTATAGCGCCGCATTTCAAAAGCTTCTAATCTTTTCTTCTCAGCTACTCAAAACATATACGCTCCAAACATATACTTTCAAAAATCTTTTCCTGACATTTAAATTAATTTTTGATGTAAAGAAATTATATTTCTTACTGAAGGCTCGTTTCGCTTGTGCTATTCGGCATTTTATATCGCTCCTGCTTCGTCCATCTTTAGTAATTCTACTTCCCAAATAACAAAATTCTTCTACCTCCATAATCTTTTCTCCTGCTATTTTCACATTCAGTGGTCCATCTTTGTTATTTCTACTACATTTCATTACTTTCGTTTTGTTCTTCTTTATTTTCATGTTCTTCTTTTTATCCATGCCGTTGATTGTTTGTTCTCAATCCTATTTACCCTCTGCTAGAATTACTAAATCAGCAAATCGTATCATGTATATCTTTTCACCTTGTACTGTTACTCCGATTCTACATTATTCTTTAACATCATTAACTGCTAGTTCCATGTAAAGATTAAAAAATAACGGAGACAGGGAACACCCTTGTCGGACTCCCTTTCTTATTACGGCTTCTTTCGTATGTTCTTCAATTGTTACTGTTGCTGTTTGGTTCCTGTACATGTTAGCAATTGTTCTTCTATCTCTGTATTTGAACCCTAATTTTTTTTAAATGCTGAACATTTAATCCAGTCTACGTTATCGAATGCCTTTTCTAGGTCTATAAACGCCAATTATGTTGGTTTGTTTTTCTTTAATCTTCCTTCTGCTATTAATCTGAGGCCTAAAATTGCTTCCCTTGTCCCTATACTTTTCCTGAAACCAAATTGGTCTCCTAAAACTTCCTTCACAAGAAAGATATAAATATACAATTACTGCCACAATTATTTTTCTCATCATAAACATCACTAGCGTACATCATAATCATTGTAGTGTAATTTTTATAACATTTTCGTAAAGCTGATATTGCAAAATTTATCTGACTTATTTGTCGGGCATGGTGGTAAACGTAAATCAAAATTTCAAGACTTATCTAAAAAGACTTTTTTAGTTCCAAAAGAAAAACTGTTTCTACTTACAGCAGAAAATTAGAAATAAATGCTAACACGTGAAAAGGCATTGTAGTGACAAAAATGTAACATACGAAAAACTATAATCTCTTTCCCAACCGACTGAAACTGTCTGGAAAATTCACAAATTTGTGGTATAACCTCCACGATAAGCCTTATACACATACTTTTGCTCTCAGAAGAAGTAATTTGGGATTTAAGTAACGAAGATCGTTGGTTTTCTGATTACCTCGAAATTTACGCAACCGTTATATAGAGTGGGAAAAATAAAACCAAACTCTAAGGTAACCGCTGCAGAATTGGTAGGTTATGTTGGAATGAAATTTTATAAATGATACGGATAAATTAAATAAGAAATACATAAAACTTAATTTAAATGTTGCATTTATTTACTTTATTGGTGCAAAAGATGTTCAAAATGACTACCCTGGGCATCGATACACTTTTGTGCTCGACTGATCATATTGAGAGTCGTCTGACGCAAAACGTTGTTGTCAAATTCCTTTGATTTCTCGTTGAATGTTCATCTTCAGTTCATCAATATTGTGAGATTATATGTATAAACTTTCTCCTTTAAGTAGCCCCAAAGGAAAAAATCGCAATTAGACACCTCTGGGGAACATGGAGGCCACCGTCCTCTACTGACAGCTCGTTCATTTGTGAAAGCTGCATGAACGCGATTTAGGTAAACGTTTGATGTGGGACACCTTGCTCCGTCTTGTTGGAAGAAACTGTATTTTTTTTTATTATCAGTTAATTGCGCATAGAATTCTACGAAAATTTTGAGATAAACTTGAGTATAGACAGTCCGGTCAGAATGTATTGATTCCGGTATACGATAACCGGAAACGGCACCCAAACACCAATTTTTTCACCATGAAGTAGACGCTCGAATATCTAGTGAGGATTCCTCGCCATCCAATACCTGGTATTCTGCGAATTAACATGGCCGGATAAATGAAACCATGAAATACGACATCGGGTCTATCTGTCCACCAACAATGTTTTCGAGAAGCCAGTTACAATAATCAAGTCGTTTTGGTTTGTCTGTTTCCTTCAGTTTTTGTACAGTTGTAACGCGGTATGGTTTTAATTTTAATTCATGAAGAGTTTTACGACAAGATGTGTATTTAATGCCAAATTGCGTGGATAATTAACGTAGTGATTTTTTTGGACCGGTAGTAATTCTCATTTTAATATCGGCAATAGCCTGTGGAATCCTAACGGAAGGTTACCTATTTCGTTTTACATTTGAAACCGAACCTATTGTTCACCATTTTTTAACTAAATCGTGTATGCTACTCTTCGCTTGGATACAGGCATTCGGAAATTTTTCTACGAACACTTGACGCGATTCTTCAAACGATCCAGAACCAATGTAAGCCTCAACTATAGCTACTCTCTCGTGGATTGAATAAGGCATTTTCCACAAATACAACGGCACTCACAATACTGGACTGCAACAAAACGTATACTGCACTGGCACGTAACCACCTGACAAACGGCAACAACAATCAGTAGTAACATTTACATCCACTAGTCGCGCTAATTGCGTGAGAGTCTTTCATAAATAGTGATTGGTAGCGGTTTCATTATGGGTTCGGTTTTATGTTGCTTACCCTGTACAAATTTTTCTGTAACTCCTCAAAAACCTAACTCATCAAAAACCGATTTTCCCTTTAGAGGAAAAAATTGACTACATATCATCTTTAACGTGTTTGAAAAGAAATGATAAAATTATATAATTATGTTTAAAATAGTCTGAGAACTTTACGTCCCGAAATTCTTATTTGCAAACGGAAGGAAACACAAGTTTAGAAAATACTTATGAATACCCTTATTGTCAGTCACAAAGGAAAAAGTTTTGATTTAAATCTACCTAAGGTTGCAATTTTAATGAATCTTTTCATTTATTTTAAAACAAAAATATTCATTTTAAAATAAATTAAAATTTATATACTTCAGTATATAGATATTGAATAATATTTTGATATTATATCAGTAAAACTGTATCCTAAGTTGGATTTAGGTTTAAAATATTCAAATATATTTTTTAAATATTGACTTCTGATCAATAAAAATAAGTTCAGTGTATCCTAAATTACGATATTTATTATAAAACTTTCATAGCTTTTAGTAAGAAATGTTATTATTACAGATAGTAATTTCTATAATTCCCTGCCATGGTGGTTATAAACAAAATTACTGAAAAAAAATTATATATATATATATAAATTTAAGTTGTGTATATATGTGTGTGTATACATATTATAATTATATTTAATAAAATGTAAGAAATTAAAAAGTAATTTGATTACTTTCATCACTAAACTTAAAAAAAAACTTGGCTAAATATAAAAACTAACTTCAGCTTTCGTTCATTAAATGTTATATTTCTAACTGCTTTGAACTTACATTACTTTATTACAGATACTTTTTTATTATAGAATTATTGTCTTATTATTATTTGTACGTTCTAATTATGCAACATTCAATTTTATTCATATAAAAAACGTTTGTGTTTAAAAATGCAATTTTATCGTAGCGCTCACTTATGTCTCTTCCTGCAAAGAACATTAAAGTAAATCACTGTGTTATTTTTTACTCAATAGGCTGTTTAAAAAAAAATTCTATCCTGAATGCAAAACTAATTAATCTTGCTTGATAAAAAGGGCTGCACCTTAAACTTAAAAACAGAATTTCGCAAAATCAATTTGTAAAATTTTCAGTAGTATGTTTAATGTTCACTGCAATGTGTAATACTATACTATATTTTGTATAAATGTTTGACATTTACACCAGTAAATGCTTAAAAATATGAAAATTTCCTAACTTAAAAAAAAAATGACTAAAACAAAGTATATTCAATATATCTTAGTATTGTCATCCTACTGATTAAATATCAGTGTTTTATTACAATATTCCATCAAAATATAGTCTTTCTTTTCCTGTTTAGCCTCCGGTAACTACCGTTTAGATAAAATACTTCAGAGGATGAATGAGGATGATATGTATGAGTGTAAATGAAGTGTAGTCTTATATATTCTCAGTTCGACCATTCCTGAGATGTGTGGTTAATTGAAAACCCAACCACCAAAGAACACCGATATCCACGATCTAGTATTCAAATCCGGGTAAAAATAACTGGCTTTACTAGGACTTGAACGCTGGAACTCTCGACTTCCAAATCAGCTGATTTGGGAAGACGCGTTCACCACTAGACCACCCCGGTGGGTCATCAAAATATAGTCATAAATAAATAACTGTTCAAAAGAGTTATCATAATGACTCGTGCATGGGTATACTACAGACTCCAGAAGTAACCGGGGATATGGCTGACCATTTGAAATTAGTTATAACATAAAAAAAAAATAATCAATTTTCAAGAAATTATTTTTTGTTGAATAAACAAAAAATAATTAATCTTTTCTTGCCTAACTAACATGATCAATAATTTTTTCGTGCCTACAAGAATGTTCATAAAAAATATATATATTAACTATATATTTCGAATCTTTAGCGTTATTATGATTAAAATAATTTATTGACATATAAAATTCCCAACGTCAAGTTTTCAAGATATTAAAATATATTTGATTTAAACTTTACCGTATTACTATCTTTTTTTCAATCATTACCCTATTTTCTAGTGATTTCTGTTGTAAAATTATGACGTAATATCAATATTCTTAAATCTATTATTAGTCATCTCTTATTTTGTTTCGATTAGACTGTATTTTTTTTCTTTTCTACTGATATTTAGTATTTCTCCAGAATTTCCAGTTTAAGAATGTACGCTAAAATGAAATTTATCGAGCTTGTATTATAATTTAAAGTGATATAATAAACACTCACACACAGGCAGACAGGCGCGCGCGCACACATATACAGCAACACACACACACTTTCTCTCTCTCATACAAACACACACACACACACACACACACACACAGACACACACACACACACACACATATATATATATATATATGTGTGGTTTTACTCTCTGGTTTTACATATATATATATATATATATATATATATATATATATATGCAAAACCAGAGAGAGAGAGAAAGTCTCTATATTTTTATTATAATATAACCTAATGATTAAAAAATGTCTTTATTTAGAAAAGGATCTGTTAACTATATTCGCTGTATACCAGTGTCATACAAACTACTATTATATTATGTAGGAGTTAGTACGTTATTTCAGCATTGTTACGTGGTTAAATTCATCCTCTGAATACTGCTACTGTATTTATATAAATGGAAATAAACAAAGTTAGCCAATGCGTACTTAAAACTGGCTATGTACACATTAAATACATACATACATACATACACACACACACACACACAAACATGTTGCTTTCGGTAAAATAATGTTTTACTATTATCCATTATGGAACAAGTTCACAGTACGCTGGGCGGGTGCGGTGCCCTTTGCTACGGCCGCACCTGCTGATCCCACCACGCAATATAGCAATTCAGTAAATGATAAGAATCTAACTTAATTTTTCTGACAAGCATAATACGCTACAGAAATATTGTATATGAAAGCGAGAAATTTCTGTTCATTTATAATCACAGCAATACTTACTTGTACGTTAAATTCTTCTCTATTTCTAATTCAACTCCATTTAAAAAAGAAATTGACTACTTAAAAATTTAGATACAATAACTTAAGTGTATTTATATTTTTTTATTGTTTCAACACACAATTGAATCCTTGATAAAATATAAATTACTATCAACTTGGATAATAAATGACCATCCTTCGGTCATGGCCGTCTAGATATTCTTTAATTTATTTCATACAGTATAGTAGTGTAAGATCCGACTTTTATGGAACTATAAGGTGACCATGCCCTCTTAACTACTAAGTGTCTCGGCATAAATATACAGAACATTGTTCAGTAACTAGATCTCAAAATGACGTTGAAAAATAGTTATTTAACAACCTTTCTATTCATATATTCTATTTCATAAAGAAATAGAAACACTACGGGTAGCAGTATTAACGATGAACTATTTATCAGTAACGGATATTTAATAATCGCTACGCGGACATCCCACCCTAACTTTCGACCACACCCATGCACGCGCGTGTTCAAACGATCGAAATCATACCAGTTTTATTGGAAATTGTACTGCCTCACCACAGGCTGTGAACTAAATTAAATCTGGTCTATTCGGTCCCGATTGAGATGCAGTACGGTTTTATATGCTTTAAAAATCGAAAGAATTATTATATTCTCTCGTAGAACATCCTAACACAGACATTCAACAAACAAAACACCTCGATAACAGTTAAATTATTTAATATCGATCAATTATTAACCCAACCAGCTGGTTACTAATTGGATAAGTAAAGAGGTTACTGATATCAGTGTGATAAACTACTGTCGTGACTACGTGATGATAAAGATTTTTGATAGAGTTTTTAAACTCATTTTAAAGCGTGTACCTTGAGGCAATTTTTAACGGTCTAGAAAAACATTAAGCATATTAATACTTACGAATGAAAGGAACATAAAAGAACGTGATACGAACATGAGAATAACGTAAACAATGATGAAACGAACATGTACGATCATGGTATTAATCGAAGCATATTAATTTTAACCGAAAATTTAGTATCCTGAACGGAATACCAATTTAAAAAAATTCAAAACAAGTATTTGTTAGTAGGTTATAGAACATTAAAAAAAAAAAAAAATTAGTTATCTAGTATTTAGTTTTATTAACAATGCAGTAGTAATAAACAAATTTACAATAAGAATAATGTAATTTGATAACGGATGTTTAGTTTCAGATAGTGTTTCTTTTAGAAGTGGTTGGGGTAAACATGTTCATATCGATCAGTTACACGGGCAGTAAATTCTTAAAAAAAAAAAAAAAAAAATACTTATTCACTTCTTATTAGTGTACGTTCATTCAATCATGCCACAAGTATTTTCATTTGCTAACTTCGCCTGGTTGACAATCGTGAAGGATGTTGTCAGACGTCAACCAGATGAAGATGTTATGGTGGTACTTCGTTAGATGTTCGAAGTACCAACCATACATAAATTGTCGATAGATCCATACTTACGCGTGAGGTGAACTCCAAGCAGCTTTCAACGAGATTATTCTCATTACAAAGTACCTTGATGGAGTTCATGAAGGGTGAAGGAATAGTTTCATGTATCTAATAGATGCTCTTTTGTAGAAGGATTTTCTACATTTGCCAATACTTCATTACACTACAGTAAACATGCTTTAAGCCCCTCAGTGTCAAAAGGTCGAAATGTAGAAAAGGTATTTGACATGATTGTATAGACTTGATGTCTGGACGTATCATTAAAAAAACGTATTTACCTCTGGTGGAACGATTCGTATGTGAGTATAATGACGAAATATTAATGATTATTAAGTAGTAGTACACAATGGTATTAACTGAACCAAATACATAGATTATTTTAAAAATTAATATATCACAAATAATCTATATATATAAAAATCAATGTTTGTTTGTCTGTCTGTTCCAACTTAACTCGAGATCTACCGGACAGATTTGTCTAAAATTTTGGCACACCTACACTTTGAAGCCCTGCGGTGAACATTGGCTAATTTTTTTGGACCTCCGATATAACGGTTACGAGTTATCGGCGTTAAAGTTACTTTTTTCCATTTTGACAACATTGGATTAATTTGTTCGCATGCTTTAAAAGTTAATTTCATGTGATTTTAGTTTGTTTTTTTAATTCAATGCGGATTCGAGTTCCAATTTTGACGACACTTAACGGTTTGTCGTTATCGAGTGATACGTGTAAAATTTAAATTTTACAATTTTGACATTTTTGCATTTAAATTTTCAAAATGACTTTGATTTTCAAGAAACATTTGATTTTTAGCTAATATTTTTTTGTAAATGACAATTGATCTAACAGCTAACATTGATCAATTTTGAAAACGGCTAAAGTTTTAACGTACAGTTATTCCTAAGTTTCAATTGATTTAGCGCACATGCATATGTAATTTTTACGATTCATTCATTTACAATTTTTTACAGCTGTTTAAAAACATAAATAAATAGCTGCTTTTGTTTATCATGTGTGTGTTACTAATTTAAAGTGTGTAAAGTATTTAATTGCAATCTTTTAAATTCTGTGATCTTTTTTCAAAACATCATACCATGCCTAAAAGACATTCTTCAAATGGGAGAAATACAAAAAAAGCACGTATGATGAAAACTGTTCGTGCGGTAGAGCCTGAAGACGAAAGACAGTCAAGATTGGAAAGCGACCGAATACACACAGCCCGATCCCGTTCGACTGAAACAACTGAGCAACGGGAAATGCGATTAGAAGGCATCCGAACTCGCGCAGCTAAAGCTCGATTAACAGAAACAATGGCAGAACGAGAGGAGCGACTACTATTGACACTATCACGAACTGCTCAATCTAGGCGGACATCAGGCATTGAATTGAAAGAATGCGCCTATCATTACGATGCCAACTATGATTATTCCGCTCATTCAAGTGTCGCAATTGGAAAAATGGACAAAAAGTGCCCATATTGTTCTGCACTTACATTCAAAAACGAATCACAAAGAATCTGCTGCGCAAGCGGAAAAGTTAAATTGCCCGACATTGGTTTGCCACCTGAGCCTCTATTGTCGCTTCTATCAGGAACCACTAGTGAGTCAAGGCACTTTTTAACAAACATTTGCAAATACAATTCGTGTTTTCAAATGACGTCATTCAGAGCAGAAGCTATTGTCCTCGAAAATTATATGTCCACATTCAAAGTGCAAGGACAAATTTACCATCGCGGGGGTCATTGTTGCCTCTAACAACAATGACCGTAAAGTTGATAACGTCAAAAATTTTGCAGTTGAAAAAAGAACTTTGGAAACCTGGAAAACCAAAGCGCCGAGCGAAGCGAGGCCTGACTGGGAGGACCGGCGAAGCTGGGCCGAGCGGCTAGTTTTAAATAAATACAAGAGAAAATAATAAATTGGGGAAAAGAAGGTAATATTTCTGCAAATATTTCTGTACTTAATTAATCCTAATTATTCCTGTGCTTAAATATATAATTTTTAGTTCTTCAGAATATTTTTTCGTCTAAAGACGTTTTAGAAAATATCATCTCGACTATTATTTTTTCCAATTAATTTATTCCCATATAGAACGTTTTATTTTGTAAAGTGGTTGATATGTTAGGTCTGATTTTCACAGAGCTACTTTTAAATGTATATTTACCATATCTAAGCAGAGTTTCTAAATGTGGATTGTGACCAGTAGGGAATTAAGGTAAGATCTACGGGGAAAACTGTGCTTTAAATTTAACGTAGAAAAATAGAAATAAAGCAACAAAAAAAAATCACTGAAATTATGTAGTACTAAATTTAAGGTTGCAGATGAATGGGTATAATAAAAAATAGAAAAAATTATTTTTTATTAATAAATACAACAAATAAATATTTTGCCTATTTTGTGAAGAACTCGATTTGTATAAGAATAATATTTCTCTGGTTTGTCTAATGTAAAAAACAAAAAAAATTGGTATTTATTAAACAGGCGATATTAATAAAATATGATAAACTCCCAGTTTTTGATGAACAAAATTTTTCTAAAAAGAAATATTACTTTAATCTTCCTTCCTTTTATCAATGTATACTCTTTTATATGTTTTTAACTGAAGGGAAATTTATATGACTTTGTTTTACTAATATTTTCTATCTTTAAAAAATGTTTTTTTTGTGTTATTTTCTATTTTTCTTTTAAATCGATATAAGTAAATTAATTAATCTTTATGTATTCACTAAACATTCATAAAATTATAATCAAATGAATTAAAAATCACTAAAATCACAATTGGTTAATTAGTAAAAATAACATACAATTTGTATTGGATTCGTTTTAGACTTATTTTAATTTTCTATATAAGTATTTCTTTAAAGTGTTTTTCTATTAAGATTGTGATAAAATGATTAACTTATTTCTGATCTCACAACTTGGTGTGTACTTTTGTATTTCACAAATATATATTAATCAGTATAAAAATACGTGCGAGCACACATACAGAGTCAGAATAATCAAAACATGATGATGTTTACCCTTACATGCGGATCCAATATTTCCTTTTTGTTTTCAACTTTTAGTCCGATGATAAAAATATAAAAAGGACAACAACGATTAAAGTTTCCAAAGATTAAGATATTATGGTTATAATTTACAAGGCTTAAAAATTGTGTATTAATTAAATTTGAAATGAATTACATACAGTACTTCTATAGATAAATATAATTTTGCTTTTGTAAAATTTTGCTAATTTATGATTGGAGGTAATGTCAATCGACTTAAAATTTATAAACCCATTTTGAACTTATTTTTTAAAATAATTTATATGAGTATTCCTTAGTTTTATAATTTTTTCTAACGAAAAAAATAAATTGGGAATTATTTAAAGTAAAACTCGGGATCCTGTACTTAACTCACGCTGTGTAAATAGTCGTTACTCTAATTGTTTTGTGTAAATTGAGTAAGAAACCGAGTATAATTTGGTTCAAATTTATTATTCATCTAAATTATCGGGTAAGATATACAAATTATTCGTTTATCCAGAATTGAATATAGTTTAAAATAGGCGAGAACTTAATTTTCACGTTAGCATTATAACACTAGTTCATCGAATTAGTTACATTTAAAAAAAAAGACGTATTTTAAGCCCTAATAGTCCAGAAATGAATGTTTTGCATTCTTTCGCTACTTTAAAAAAATGTATTATAATGGCATTAAACATTACTGACAATTTCACTTTTTTTGGGTATACTTTTTTTTACGGATTTTATTTTTACCATAAAAAAGTAAAAAAAAATTATTGCTTATAATAATAATATTTTTTTTTATTTTGCGGAGGGAGGTGGAAATGCATTTACGCACGGAGTGTCGGGCTCCCACTCATGGTATTATCCAATCACTATCAGCAGACTACCGACTAAAACCACTCCCCTTTATACCAGGACTCGACCCGGAACCGTTTAACACATTACTGCCGGTCGAGTCCTCATATACTAGCCTGATGAGATGCTACCAAATTTTCAGGACTATCCAGGTCACCTTTTTGGCCCTGAGAATGTTGCCGACGAATCGGGCAATACTTCTCAGCTGCTCAGGTAACGGAGCATCATCGCAAACAGGTTGTGGGGACTCAGTGCTCCGAGATCCTCCCCTAGGGTCCCTCGATCTGCCACCCACCGAGCACATTTAAAAAAGATGTGCTCAGCGTCGTCCCGTAAAACTGGGCAATACAGGCAGTCGGGGGACGGTGCTTTTCCTATGACATGGAGGTAAGCGCGGAAGTACCCGTGACCCGTTAAAAATTGGGTCATGTAGAACACCACCTCTCCATGCTGTCGCTCCGTCCACGATCTGACCAGAGGGATAAGCATTGCGGTCCATCGTCCTCTGGTCTCGTGGTACCAGGTCTCTTGCCATGCGAGGAACGTGCGAGTGCGTTCCTCGTTGGCAATGGTCACCCGGTCTTCGCCTGCCAGTCGCCTCCTGTAGATCACCTAGCGCTCCCTTGCTAAAGTAGCAATGGGTATGATGCCAGCGACCACAAGTACTGCAGGCTCGGAGACCGTCCGATACGCGGAAGCGACTCGCAAGGCTGCGGTGCGTTGCACATGCGCGGGCCGCTTCCCGTTTCTTGCAACTCTTAATGTCTGGGCCCACACTTCCGACCCGTATAACAGGATGGAATGCACCGAGGACATCAGCAATCGCCGTCTGCTGGCCTTCGGTCTGCCGACATTCGCCATAAGCCGGCTGAGAGCAGTTACGGCTCTCGCAGCTTTGTTGGCGGCTCTAAGAAGCCGCTCAGTAAAGCTGAGTTTCCGGCCAATCATCATACCGAGGTACTTTGCGGCCGGCTTGATCTAGACAACCTCTACCCCGACCTGCAGGGAGAGAAGGGTGTCGATACGCTTCTTCATGAGAACTACGATCTCCGTTTTGCTGAGGGCTAGAGACAATCCATGGTCGTCCAGCCAGGCACCGACTCTGTTGTGCATGGCTCGACTGAGCCTCACTTGGGCGCGCTCCACGTCGCGGTCTGCGAAAAGTAGCGCAACTTCGTTAGCGTACCCAACCAAGACAGATTTTTCAGACATCTCCAGCCTCAGCAGGCCATCGTAGACGGCGTTCCAAAGGTCGGGGCCGAGAATCGACCCCTGCGCCACCCCTGACGTGATCGTAGTCCTACGCCATCCTGCCGCGGTAACGTAAATGAGATCGCGTTTCCTCAGGTATGCGTCCATCATTTTGAGGAGGTATTGAGGCACAACGAATGCTCCAGGGCCCGAATCATATCGCTCCACCGTGCGTAGTTGAAAGCGTTTTTAACGTCCAACGTAACGAGAAGAACCACACGTTGCGAAAAATGATTGTGGTCCTCTGCTCGCCGCACTGCCTCAAAATAATAATAATAATAATAATAACACATAGACATTTTTAATGTAATTTAGCGAGTAAACCAAAATATAATTTTCATGATAAACGTAGTAAAAAGTATGTAAATAGTTATTGTATGACTGTGTATCACAGACTGACAATTAATCGTTATAGGATACGCTAAAAATTCAGTTAAATTTCTTTATTCAAAATGCAAATGATAGACTTAATAGGTAAATAAATTATAAATAAACATTCCTTTATTTTTCCCATTATCATTGTCTATAAGCACTGAACAGATTGCTTTTACACCAATTTCTTTTGTAACGACTTCATTTAAAATAAACGCGTTTGATAATTGTATTGAAAAATAAATAAGAATATGTGAAACAAATGTATAACAGTGACGTAAAATTTCTTACTCGCATATGATCAGTATAAAACTAAAAAATGAGTTTGTTTTTATTACTTTCATTTAATATTAAATAATATTCACGCTAAATTAAAAGTTGATTGCATGGGTTACAAATAATATTAAAACATAAATATATAAATTTAATAATAATAAATGATAAAAATAAATTAAAAGAAATACATTATTAAACAATAAAACTATAATATAAAAGGGCTTTCTTGCTTTGCATAATTACTTAAATAAATATGATATAACTTGATGTTTTATATCGTCCTAACCACAATTATTCGATGATAATTTTCAGTGTGTCACGCCGAATATCGTATCGTATTGTCCTTACCTAAATTTATCGTATTGGTTATAGTTCAATATGTCGTCCTATCTTGAATTATTCGATGTTAGTTATCACAATTTGTCACACCCTGATAGAACCGCCATGACTCTCTCCAGAGTAATGGCGAATTCTGTAAGTTCACAACAAAAAAAAGAGTGCTGCTTGCGGGATTGATAACCTCCATAACTTCTTATGCGTGCTCGGTGTGGTGTGATGCCCTAGCTGTGTACATGAATAGGGAGCACACTCAATAAAATCTAGCGGTGTATCGCTTTCCGTGTGGTGGCAGGCTACAGAACGGCGTCGGCTGAGGGTATATTTGAGGTATCCGGAATCCATCCGTTAGACTTGAAGGTAGGGGAGCTCTTGGAGAGAAGGAGGGGTACTCCGAAGTCTGTTGCATGGTGCGCCTTGTTGGATAGATGGCAGGAAAGGTGGGATCAAGCAGCAGGTGGTCGCTGAACCTACACTCTAATTCCTGATACCAAGAAGTGGATTAATAAGAAACAGGGTGAGGTGGATTTTTGGACAAACCAGTTCTTAATGGAACATGGGTCATTCAATTCCTATCAGGCGAAAATTAGGAGGTTTGATAGCGATGCATGTCAATATTGTGGAGCTATAGACACGTCCGCGCATGTGGTGGGTGTTTCACTGCATCCGATGGGAGGAGTACAGATGGCTCTGCTGAAACATCACCGGGCCACTCGACAAGAGATGCATTGTGGAGCAGATGTTCCTCTCAGTCCTGTTGGAATGCTGTATGCCGGATGTGTGACATTCTAAAAATAAAGATGACTGAAGAAGATTGGCATGGACATGTCTCTGCATGAGGAGGGTTCGTAGGACGGTTTGAGGGGACTAGACAGCTCGGTAGCCGGAGGAAGGGAGGGTCCTACAGGATCGCCTCTGTCAAAGAAGCTGTTGGGAATCCACTCAACTCGGACAGAAGACAACCACGGTGTGGATGAATGTGTATGAGTGGTTGTGCAAGTGTGAGTGAAGCAAGTAATGTTCGATTGCGGTCGGGCCTTATTGATATTCATTCTTTCGGGAAACAGGCTTTTAAGCCTATACTAGGCTGCGTGAGGTTATGGACTACTTCAGTTCTTCCTCTGTCATGGAACACAGGCTTGTTCAAGTCTAGAGGCTGAGGCATCTACTCTCTTTATTCTTGTCTTGTGTTGCGTCTGGATAGTTGCTTGCCTGGTCGCCGGGGTTATGTCTGTACGCCGGGGAGATAACGTTGTGTGCATGACCGGATGTGAATTTGTTGATAAGCTAATTTCAACTGGTCTGATCGTTATATCGTATGCAACGTTAGATTTGAAGCTAATGAATAAAATACAAATGTTGCATTTATTAAACACACAAGCATATGTCTTTCTACAACCATCAGTTGCCAAGATACAGGTTGGGTCAGTTCAAAAAACGCACGGGATGCTCGCATCTATCCTTCCACTGAGTCCCCACAGAAATCTATTGTTCATTCGATTGATTGATTGATTAGTACAATTAAAACCCAGCTCACAGTTCATTTAGATCGTTTCAATAATGTGCTTGTTCTTCAATCTTACCAAGTCACCCCAGGGAGCGTTAGGTTTGGTTGGAAGTACGATAATGGAAATATTATTTAATTCTTCCTCACTTCTGTGACGTCCTAGCTGATGTGCTACCAACCTATAAAATAATGATTTAGATAATTAATATTTAATGCGTACAATAAATAATTACGTTGGCAACTCTGTAGAATTTCAAATCTTACGCGCCAACAGCACAAGTAGTAAAAGCGATTTTCCCACAGAGGAAAAATGGAAAAAGGGAAATTCCAAGTTGGCAGACTGAAAAGAAAAGGAAATTACTAGATGGCGGAATTACTAGATTCGGTTAACTTAAAGCCTTCAACGTAACCACTAATTTTATTATTCCGCGTTTTGGTGCAGCGACCACAGCGATCAGGATTGCCCTCAGACAACTTTATTCATACACAACTCGTAAAAAAAAAATATTATTTATCGGAGGATGTAAAAGACTCGACCTATGCGAAGCGCGGGCAGTTTATACTGTTGGTATTATTTTTATACTCGCGCGTGCGTACACACACACAAATTAAACAAGCTAAATACCCATAGTAAGACCTTTTTTAGCCGGTTTTAACCAGTTTGAGTTCACATTCCAGGTAGCCCAGAGCACGTGGCCAAGCTTGTTGTAGAACTTTATTTGAGACGGGGCTGGCACTGCGTCATGTTACCGAAATGCAGCGCTCTGATTGGCTTCTGAAGCGTGATGTCACAAGATCACGAGGCCAGGAGGTAGGACCTTCGTCACGTAACCAAATGCTTCGGTCTGACTGGCTGTTGACGCAGTATGCCCATTTTATCACAACTCCCGTGGGAAAATTTTCTACGTAAGACATAATGAATTAACAATCATGTTGATGTGATTGTAAGATACTTCTTATTTATTGAGTGTAGTAGTTAGTAATGAAGAAACTAAAAAAACTAAAAAAACTGGTTACTGGCAAAAAAAATATAGCTGCTTTTTTTGTGGAGAGAATAATTAGCTAAAACATAGTTAAAGTTAGTAATAATGTTTAAAAGAAACATTGATGTTTCTGCATTAAAAATGATTTTGGGATAAGAACAAATACAGTGTTGTATCAACAAATATCAGTGCATGAATTCTAGCAACTTATAACAAGTTAGACAACAAACAAGAACGTAGGACTATATTGCATAAGAAAAATATGGAAACTCTTAAAACTTGAGAATTATGGAATTGAAAAGTCAAACAATTGTAGACCATCACCTGTTAAGCGGGCGAAGAAGGATTATAATGAAAATAGAAGTTATCAGTAAAAAACTTCGCTACTTCGAATTGGAAATACTTTTTAATACATGTGGTTTAATTAAAATAGTATTTAATTGAATGTTAATAAATGCAATAATTTATTACCAATCTCTTCTCTTGAACTTATTAACGAATAATGGGTGCTGTAAATTAATTTTACATCCTTTTGACAATAGATAACAGAAACGAGCTTTTACATAATCATTAAAAACCATAAAAAACATTTATGTATGTGCAGTTTTGCCTGGTGCAATGTATCGTGACTATCAATTTGACAGTAAATACAGAATATCCCTATAATATTAAAAATTATTCTGACCAATGATATTAAAGGTCAAAAATTATTTTACTGAGTAAAAATGAAATAGCAAGAATACTAATAATCACCTCCACCTTTGATATCAAAATGTAGACTCATTTAAATTGTTTAGCAGTACAATGCCGTCTGGATTACAAGTTTCGTAATGTTCTGCCAGTAGTGATATCATCGAGGATTGCGAGCGGTTGCGAGAATCTACCGGTCAGTTGAAGTATATGTACAACTACGCGAAATGAATGTTGTGTGGGTGCTTGCTTCAATACCCGCGCCTCTTACAACTGAACTTAGAGTATGGATGCACTTTACCCTAGAATAATACCCGACTTGATACTGCAAGTGGTAATACTAATCGAAGCAAGGTATTTAATGTAATGCGATATCAGTTTCTAGTTATATATATATATATATATATATATATATATATAGCATGTATATTCCTTCATAATGTATTTAACTGCTATTATATAGATTTGTTGAGTTACGTGACTTGCTGTTGTTCAACATTATAGTAACGTTTATGACTCAATTATTTTTATTCTATGCTCATAGAGTACATCACACCTTCACCTATTAAATATATCTGTATTTTTAATAAGATATTAACGAGTTGTTTCGCATTTAATTATCATGGGAGGAATAAGTTAATTGAACAAAAAACTGTTCCTTTTCCCATCAAAATGATCCGCGGTTGGTTAGCGCTCCGCGAAAATATGTTGGTATCCGATTGCCTCCCTTCATAGTCTTATGCTACCCTCTTGTGAAAAAAATTTCAAAAAATTACAGTATATTAAAGAGATTTAACAGATTCTGACAACAAAAAAACGTTCCGATTGGATATTTTTTAGTCTGTAACAACCAAAAAATTTTAACAGTACAAAAATTACGATAATTTAATTACAGAATTTTTTTTGCGCATTTCTACCGCGTTTTTTATTAGCGAAATTTTTTTTTGTTTTCTGTTTATGAAACATAGTTTGCTGATTAAAAAAATAATACTTTCAAGCAAATCGGTTGAAAATTGGGCAAAATATGATGAAAAACCCGTGTCATATATCACAGATTAGTAACATACGTTAGTATAAATGAAAGTAGATTCAGAAAACTACTTTTTATAAAAATCCCCACCACTCAAAAGGCTATTCAGTTTGACAAAAACCCAGTTTTACTGTATACTGTTATTCATTACGGATCGATATATGTTACATGTTTACCGATATCATTTGTCAGCAAAGATATTTATAGACCTCAAGTAAAAGTGACGTATTTATGACCACAAATTCCTTTTTTTTGTGTGTGCCGTATATCATAATTTATTATGTTTCAATACATCGATATTTTGCTACTAAGATAAGCTATTCTTTTAAATAATAATTAATCCGTAATCTTCATAGCAATTATAATACACAACTCACACACACAAGCACATTTCTGAGAAAAAATGGTCATATTCTTTCTAGTCTAAATAAAAAATTTTACATCGTATAAACTTCGTTCAAATTGTGTAATAAAACTGATTCCTTTGTGAATATAAAAACAATAACCGACTTAGATCCCATAAAAAATGATTTTGTTACAGCGTTTTAAAACTGACGCCGTACATAGCCAGTTTAATAGCTACTTGATCTGAAAAGGTTAAAAATTACTTATAGAAATTATATCAGAAATTCTTTATTTCTAATCATTAAATTTCTCTACATATTGGGTATCAGGTTATGTTAAGAAGAGAATTTATCTATGATATTAAAATAACTATCAAAAGAAAACGCCCGAGTTCATGTTGTTAAAAATTGATAACTAAGCGTTTTAAAATGCTTAATGTATGCCAAAATAAAAGTTGAACAGATTAAGTTACTGAGTTAACTCATTTTAACGTTAATAAAACTATCATATACTTTTAAAGAAATACTTTGCCGTTTTTCAAATTTTATTCTGTATACTCAATTTTACATTAGTTTTAATTTTATTTGGATCTCTACAACTTCAACAAAGCAATTATGTAAAATATTTAGTTGATAAGTATTAAAAACGGTTTTTTATCTTTAAAACCTTAAAACTTAAAACTTGTGGTTTAATTAACTTAAGAGAAATTTTGTAAATTAGTTTATTAATGTTAATTTTATATTTTTCAGTTATCATAGTTATATGTTACTGTATATTGTAATAACATTCTTTTTTGTATATGTATTATGGAATAAAGAATTATTATTAAACTTCATTAATTTTTGGGTCGTTAAGTTTATAGATATTTTGCTTTTCTGAACCTTTAAAAAATGTCCAAATTCGTAAAGTCAGTTAAACAACTTTTTAAGTAAACTAAAAGTTTGTATTATCACAATTAATCTGCTACATGTAACTTAATAACGTTCATTCATTTAATAAAATTTATTTTATCCCATCGCAATAACCCTCTTACTCCGAAAACAACTTCAAGTGGTCTTTTAATAACTAGACCATTAATTTAACGTTGTTTACTAGACAAATAACATACATAAGGACACAATTAACAAATCTGGTTTCTTCTGGCTTTCACATTAACCGACTAAATAAATCATCGAGAAAAGGAATTTATGAACGTTTTAAAAGTCAGATTAATTTTAATTAAATATTATACAATAAAATTAAATAACAAAATTCTATTCTTAAAGTAAATTGTAAGGAAATCAATTGTATTTGTAATGGATGATAGGTGTATTTCATTAATTGATATTAATTTTTCTTGTACTACTTTTTTTTTGTCTTCAGTCATTTGACTGGCTTGATGCAGCTCTCCAAGATTCGCTATCTAGTGCCGGTCATTTCATTTCGGTATACCCCCTACATACTACATCCGTAACAATTTTTTTTAAATATATTTCAAAAGTTGTCTGCCTGCACAATTTTTTCCTTCTACCTGTCTCTCCAATATTAAAGCGACTATTCCAGGATGCCTTAGTATGTGGCCTATAAGTCTGTCTCTTCTTTTAACTATATTTTTCCAAATGCTTCTTTCTTCATCTATTTGCCGCAATACCTCTTCATTTGTCACTTTTTCTATCCATCTGATTTTTGACATTCTCCTATAGCACCACATTTCAAAAGCTTTGAATCTTTTCTTATCAGATACTCCGATCGTCCAAGCTTCACTTCCATATAAAGCGACACTCCAAACATATACTTTCAAAAATTTTTTCCTGACATTTAAATTAATTTTTGATGTAAACAAATTATATTTCTGACTGAAGGCTCGTTTCGCTTGTGCTATTCGGCATTTTATATCGCTCCCGCTTCGTCCATATTTAGAAATTCTACTTCCCAAATAACAAAATACTTCTACCTCCATAATCTTTTCTCCTCCTATTTTCACATTCAGTGGTCCATCTTTGTTATTTCTACTACATTTCATTACTTTCGTTTTGTTCTTCTTTATTTTCATGTTCTTCTTTTTATCCATGCCGTTGATTGTTTGTTCTCAATCCTATTTACTCTCTGCTAGAATTACTATATCAACAGCAAATCGTATCATGTATATCTTTTCACCTTGTACTGTTACTCCGATTCTACATTATTCTTTAACATCATTAACTGCTTTTATGTAAAGATAAAAAAGTAACGGTGATAGGGAACATCCTTGTCGGACTCCATTACTTATTACAGCCTATTTGTTTTGTTCTTCAATTATTACTGTTGCTGTTTGGTTCCTGTAAATGTTAGCAATCGTTCTTCTCTCTCTGTATTTGGACCGTATTTTTTTAAAATGCTGAACATTTTATTCCAGTCTACCTTATCGAATGCCTTTTCTAGGTCTATAAATGCTAAGTATGTTGGTTTGTTTTTCATTAATCTTCCTTCTACTATTAATCTGAGGCATAAAATTTCTTCCCTTCTCCCTATAATATTTCTGAAACTAAATTGGTCTTCTAACACTTCTTCCACTCTCCTTTCAATTCTTTTTTACAGAATTGTAGTTAAGATTTTTGATGCATGGCTCGTTAAGCTAATGTTCTGTATTCTTCACATTTATCTACTCCTGCTTCTTTGATATCATGACTGTAACACTCTTTTTGAACTCTAACGGAACTTCTCCTTTTTCTTTAATATAACACACCAGTTTGTATAATCTATCTATCGCTTTCCTCACCTGCACTGCGCAGTAATTCTACAGGTATTCCGTGTATTCCAGGAGCCTTTCTGCCATTCAAATCTTTTAATGCTCTCTTAAATTCAGATCTCAGTATTGTTTCTCCCCTTTCATCCTCTTCAACTTCCTCTTCTTCCTCTATTACACCATTTTCTAATTTATTTCCTCCGTATGACTCTTCAATATATTCCACCCACCTATCGCCCTTTCCTTTTGTATTATAAATTGGCGTACCATTTTTGTTTAACACATTAGTAGATTTTAATTTATGTACCCCAAAATTTTCCTTAACTTTCCTGTATGTATTTTACCAATGTTCATTTCTCTTTCCACTTCTGAACATTTTTCTTAAATCCACTCTTCTTTCTCTTGTTTGCACTTCCTGTTTATAGTATTTCTTCGAAGAAATAGTATAAATATTTCTTAATTGTGTATAGTTCCTTTCTTCATCACTAGCATTCTTATATTTTCTATGTTCATCCATCAGCTTCAATATATCGTCTGAAATCCAAGGTTTTCTACCAGTTCTCTTTGTTTCGCCTAAGTTCTCTTCTACTGAATTAGGAATTTCCTTTATAACATTCTCCCATTCTTCTTCTATATTTTCTATTTACTCTTTATAACTCAGACCTCCTGCGATGTCCTCCTCAAAAATCTTCTTTACCTCCTCTTCATCAAGCTTCTCTAAATTCCACCGATTCATCTGACACCTTTTCTTCAGCTTTTTAAATCCCAATCTACATTTTATTATCACTATATTATGGTCGCTATCAATATCTGCTCCAGGGTAAGTTTTACAGTTGACGAGTTGATTTCTAAATTTTTGCTTAATATCGCCTTAGTATCGCCTGCCCTTTTCCATGTGTATATTCTTCTATTATGATTTTTGAACTGGGTGTTGGCAATTACTAAATTATACTTCGTGCAAAACTCTATAAGTCGCTCTCCTCTTTCATTCCATTTGCCCAGCCAGTATTCACCCACTATATTACCTTCCTTTCCTTTTTCAATGCTTGCATTCCAATCTCCAACTATTACTAAATTTTCATCTCCTTTTATATGTTTAATTGCTCCGTTAATTTCTTTGTATGTACACTCTACCTCATCATCGTCATTGGCACTTGTAGGCATATAGACGATAACAATCATTGTCGGTTTAAGTTTTGATATTATCCTTATTACAATGATTCTATCGCTATGCATTTTGATATACTCTACTCCCTTCCCTATCTTCTTGTTCATTAAGAAAACCTACTCCTGCTTGCCCATTATTTGAAGCCGAGTTAATTATTCTAAAATCACCTGACCAAAAGTCGTTTTCCTCTTCCCACCGAATGTCACTACAATTTCTACTACATCTACATTTATCCTATCTATTTTCCTCTTTAAATTTTCTAACCTACCAACATTTTTAGACTTCTAACATTCCACGCTCTGACTCGTAGAATGTTATTTTTTAATTTTCTGGTGACCCCTTCCTTAGTAGTCCCCACCCGGAGATCCGAACGGGGGACTAGTTTACCTTCC
Organism: Lycorma delicatula; assembly: GCF_047948215.1. Lineage (NCBI taxonomy): Eukaryota > Metazoa > Arthropoda > Insecta > Hemiptera > Fulgoridae > Lycorma > Lycorma delicatula. Next base: position 374,786,236 of record NC_134455.1, on the reverse strand, counting down.
GAATATTTTACCAAGGTAGGCGCCTCCATTATTGCTATATGAAAATGCAGACAGCTACATTTTCTTGCAAAAAAAGCACCTGTAGTTTTCCATTGCTTTCAGCTGCGAAATACTCAGAGGACTGAGTGATGTTGATATGGCCGTTTAAGTCGTCCTGACCTACGCCTTTAACAACTACTGAAAGAGCTGCTGCCCTCTTTCAGGAATCATTCCTTAGTCTGGCTCTCAACAGACACCTCTCCGATATGGTTGCACCTTCGGTTTAGCTACTCTATATCACTGAGCACTCAAGCTTCCTCACCAACGGCAAGGTCTCATGATTTATAGAGGGAGCTTGTCCTACTAAATGATTAAAAAAAATTACTGATTGATTAATAAAGAACTATTAGCCCAAAAATTACCCTTTACTGGAAGTTCCTAGTTATTATGAAAGAATATTTTAATATTATATTATTGTAGTTTCTAACAAGAAATTTATTAAGTCTTATGTATCTGCAATGCTACAAAAAAAGATGCGTTCTTTTTAGAAGTCATGATTCAACTTGTATTATTCCACTTGAAACAATAAGTTTTTTATACAATTATTTTATAAAACCTGACTGATTTCTAATGAAATTTTATGTCCCCAGTTTTCTAAATTTTTACAATGTAGAAATATTTTGACCTCTCGTTAGTGTAAAAATAAGGAACTTTCCCCTCCCCTAAGGGGGCGACGTTTACCCGTCACTCCCTCGGGTATAAAAAAATTATACCAGAGTTACCCATAATTTACTTGTCTTGATAAGACAAATTATTGATGCAATAAAAATTACTGCTTCGATAATTCTAACTAAATTGGTTAACATTGTATACAACCAATTATTGATTTCATTACATCTTAATAATTATCATAAAACATTACAAATTTTAATAATATTAAATAATTCTATTTTAATATTTTTTTAATAAAATAATCTAATGCGGACAACAGATGACTTTCTTGTACGCCTATTAAATTACACTTACACATTTTTTTAAACTAAAAAGTACATAAAATTTTATTTCATTAACAAAATCTGATATTCCTTCATTTTTCATTTTTTATTATTTTTTATTTTTATTTTTTATAATTGAATTCCACTTAATCAATAGTCATAAAGGGCTCTTCATATTTATTAATATATAGGATCATAAAGGGTTAATCAGGTTTTATTAATGCACACATTATACAAAAGAATAAAAATGTTTCATCAAAAATATGTACAGGTAGCAAATTGCAGCCTAGGAGATGAATATAATTATTTAAAAAATAAATTCTCATTCATTTACTCTATGTCAAGTGCTTTTGTACAGATGACTGCTTCGTCAGAACGAGAGAACATATATAAATTATGAATTAAAAAATCTGATGTGGACACCACATGACTTCCTTGTACGGCTATCAAATTACATTTCCACATTTTTTTTTTTTTTTTTTAAATGAAAAATACATAAAATTTATTTCATTAAAAACTTCTAATAAAATATATATATATATTTATTTATATATTTTTGTTATTATTATTCATCGTTAATTTTTTTCTACAATGAGACATTAATGTCCTCATTTAATTCATTAATGAATTAAAAAAAAAGATGAAGTCTGATTCGAACCGATGCGCCTTCCCCTAAGAGCCAAATATTTCATTAATTAAAATTTTATTTGGCTATAACTGTCAAACCAATGAAAATAAGTACCACTTATGATATATCGTTGAAAATGTCTCAAGGAAAGCTTATTACTGCAGTTACGAAAAAGTATAAAATCCAATTTTGTTTTGAATTTTGTGCTTTGTTGGTTCAGTTGATTGTAGTCAAGGGGGGAGGTGTACAAATAAATATTTCAACAGTACTAAAACTAAAATTTCAACTTCCTACGTCTAATCGTTTTTGAGTTATGCGAGGTACATATGAACATATATATATATATATATATATATATATACCTACGTACAGATGTCACACCGAAACTAGTCAAAATGGATTCTGGGATGGTCAAAATGGATATTTCCGTTGAAATATGGAAACCGAAATGTTTCGTGCTTCCTTTACTTCGTAAATGGAAGTAAAAATGTGACTTTGAGAAAATTAAATTTATTGAGATATATAAATGCTTGAAATATAATTCTAAATTACTGATAGATTGTATTTTAAAGTTAATGAAGGTTTTAATTAGCGGTGTTTTATTGCTTATTTTTATCTAAAATTTCAGTAAGGTTTGTTTTCCTTTATTAAGGTCTGTTTTAATTCAGTTTATATGCCCTGGTTTAGTTTGCTTTATTTTATAATTGTATTTGATTCATTGAGTATGATTTTGTTTATTATTTATCTTGGCGGAACAAAATTAACTTTTAACAATATTTAAAAGGAAAATTGTACATTTTTGTATTTCTGTAGTGAATTTATTTAAAATATGAAAAAAGGTTTGGTAGGATTGATGAATTTGTATTTTTATTTTAAAATAATAATCTTTTCAAAGAAATGTGTTTTAAAAAACATGAAAACAACAAAAATGCCATATTAAATAATTGTTGAAACATTTTCCACTTTTGTTATATGTATAATTTTGGAAAACTATTTTTCCTTTAGTCAATACTGAATTTTTTCTCCAACAGAATGACTCGCAAATTCAAAATTTATTATTACTTGTAAAAGAATAATATTTTTGTTGACTCTTAACTAATTCTGACGTAGTGGGCTTTCCAATTTATTACAATTTTGTTATTATTACAAATTGTAATAAATATTACATTATATATTATAATGTATATATATATATATATATATATATATAATGTATTTGTTATTATGTGACTGTATTAAACGATTTTATGGCAAAATGTACGGAACTGTGCCATCAATTGTTAAACTAGCTTAGCCCTTTTAGGTGTGATTCAAGTAAATAGTAAAGTAATCTTTTATAGACTATTTTATCTTATGAAGTTCAAAGATAAAGAAATGAAGAAGTACAATTTTATTACTTCTTAGGAATAGTATGAGGAGCTTTCCTATATATGAAGCAAGCGTTGCACGAAGTAAATAAGTATCATTGTTGAAGTAAATATTCCTGACAAATTTCAGTGTTTCATCTCTCAACTGCAGCGAAATAATCCGATTTAGAAAACCAGTTTGCACTTTTTTAAGAAGTAATGAAGAAAGAAAACCCTTTTTAACGGTAACTTATGTTCAAAAGAGAAAATCTCTAACAGATTCCTAGCACTTACCTTTTCCGGTTTCGAAAACTATTTACAACCGCTTTATAATTTAAGCCCCGTAGAGGTTGTTCAGGAAAATATTCTTTTCTTACTTTTCCTGCAATAATAAATCACTATAACATACGGATTTACTGTTTTAGTTTATTTTTCAATGAAGATTTTTATTTTTATTCTCCTTATCAAACACGCTTTATCATGTTAAAGCAATTATGACTATAGATTACAGCAACCCGTTTATTAAATAAATAATTAAATATAGATCTGGACAATAATTTTTTTTTTAAATTTATTTATTTAATCACGATTATTTAGAACTGTTTCTCTAAATTAAAAGAATGAAGGAGAAACTTTACCGTGTCACGGATCCACTCATGATTAAACTATTGTTACAGTTCTATTTATATAAATAGAAAAAATTGTATCACATCTTCACAAACACAAGTAAATGTATGCTTGTATTATTTGGTTTTTATTGTTTTATTTATGTAATTTCTGACATTAAGTAATGTACTGAAATAAGAATTGTTCTTTCTTGCTGGTTACATAGTAAGTTAGATTTCGTATTTTATAAATTATTGTGTTATACCAACAATCCTTTACCATTTTCAGTGTGCTTGTTCTGGCATCGCCAGGTGTCGTTAAGTGTTATCTAACCCGCATCTTTTGATGCAACTCCCGATAATTTATTACCGGTGTGTCGGGTCGTGTCCCTCTCACTGGTGCAGCTTGCATGCACGATGCTCCAACCCTTCACGATCAATTCTCGAGATCGATATATCGATCGACCTTGCCTCCATTACTAATTAACGAACTTAACCGTATCGCATTGCTTAACTGTTCAGCCCGTTTCACGTGCACAGTTATTCGAAAGGGAATAATATATTAACAGTGTACATTAATTGGCTTGTAACTTGTTTAAGAGATATAGTTATGTTTAAATGCACAGTTAAATAGATATATTTATTAATTCTAATATTGCCTCACTATGTAGATAACACTAGTTCATTTATTATAACAAAGCCATTCCCGTATATTATTTTATTCTGAATTTTTCAAATAAATTAATTACTATATTAAGCTACTCTTACTACACTTCAATTTTTCAGGGTCATATTCATGTTGATTTCTCAACTTTAAAACAGATCTGTTCAGACTGTAAGCATAAGAAAAGATTTCACGCTTTGGATACAATGTTATTTTAACCTTAGAAATGCAGCTGTTAACGACAAATTAAATCACTATATTTACATTAAAGTTTTTAGTAATTTCAGGACACTTAATCGTACGGTTTTCGCCATTTTAAGGATTCTTATATGAATTTTCCTCATCGCATTAAATGATATTCTTACTAAAAATACAAATCAAGCTTTCCAAAAACCAGTTTCTGAATCTACTATTTGAACATTTTTAGCCTCTTTTATAAATTATAATTTATGTTTAGAAGCTTTTTACTTCATTTATATGCGTATTTTATAATCTAAATTTTTTTATTTACAGCACGTAATTGATTGAACGATTATTTGTGCAAAACTTTAATAAAAACCAAACTTATAAAAAAAAGGTACGAAAGTTAAAAAAAATTATAAAGTGCTGTTATGATACATACCAATTTCCTGATAAAAAATTGCTATTCAACTTTCATAATCAGATTAAATTGGATTGTAATTAATTTTAATAAAATTAAATTTGAAAATTATTGTAATTTACTATTTTAAAATAATTTGAATAATATATAAAAATGAACTACAAAACGTTATCTATACAATGGTAAGAACGCCCTATTTTCGTGATATTTCTCAATTTAATAAAAATTAAATTAACAGCTTTCTATCTTAACTTACATTATCTGTTAGAATTTTATTTTCAATAATACTTTTTATGGATTTTAAAAATAACTTATCTCATTTTGAACCAAACCTCTAACTCCATTTGACACAAATGTATTTATTTTTTTATTTATACACTGAGGGTACATTCAAGCAAAATTCTTTCAGAGGTCCTAAAGTAATTAATTAAAAAGTAACTAAAAATAAATAAGAGAACAAAGAAATGGGATTTAGATAGGTTAAAACAGAAGAATGTGAAATAAAAATGTTAACAAATCATATGCTCAAGCCTAGAAGTTATCGCAAAAGAAGATTCTGTTGGGAAAAAAAAAAAATTTAAAAGGGAATAACAAATAGAAGATTTACAGAAAGAATTGTAATTGGTAGAAAACCTTCGATTAAAAAGATATTATAGATTATCGATTAATATGAAAGTATAAAAATTCAAAAATAATGTAGAAGCTGTACGTGATCTTCAAAAAAATTAAATGAAGCTGCCAAATAGCAAAATAAAATTAATTAATTCAAAGATACAATGAAAAACATGGAAAAATAAATTGAATTTAGAAAAATAAGTGAAAAATTAAGTCAAAAATATTATTTAGTATCAGAGGAGCAGATGCAAAACTATAAAAGATTGGTTAACCATAAAGAATGAAAAGAGATAACATATTGCAGTAATATATAGAAAACTACACAGAAGGGAAAAATTATCACTTGAAAACCTGAAGGAAGTAAAAGAAATTAATATCAGAGGAGATTCTATTTTAAATTTGATAAAGCCGTAAAATAAAACAGAAAAAGAGAGAAGTGATAGATGATATAAAATTAGAATTATTGACTTATTTATAAGAATCAGGATTTAATATTCCCCACAATTAATTATATAGATTACCAAAATGTTTTCAGCAAGTATAATAGTTAACGCATCCAAGAAAGAATAAGCAGATACATATGACAACTACTATACTACCAAATCTAGCATCTCATAAAAAAAAGAAGATACTAGAAATATTTACAAGCCAATATAATTTGTAGTAGAAGGAGTACTAGATAGTGACCGATTTCCTTTCAGAAAAAGCATTGGTATAAAGTCAGGCCAGTCTGGTCCAAAATAATCAAAGATGGTGGACATAAGATCAAAAAAATAAATTAGATGAAAACATTTTAAAAGGGAGGAGGCCATTATAGATTTTGAAAAAATCATTAAATAATGTAGGATGGAATAAAATGTTTAATAAAATTGAATGAAACGCAGGAAAAGAAGACTAAAGTCTGTCAAGAATCTGGTAGCAATGAAAAGAGTAGAAAATGAAAATCATATTTCACGCACGTAGCGAGCGGAGAGCTAAGGGAGCTACAGCCCCCGCCAAAATTGTCAGGCGATGAGGACTACAGCTCCCATCGTCCGACAATTATTACACATTATCATTCAGGGATTAAATCTAGTAAGTTGGGTCCAAAAACCTATTTTTAGCATTTAACATTTTCGTAATATATATTTCAAGAGTATTTACACAAAATTTGAAATAAATCGGTATATAGTCATCTCCCTAGTCATTAATCCCCTCCTATATAACTTAACCCGCCGTTAATTAACTCTACAAGAGTAACATCATTACTCGACTTGTGAGCGCCGTGTTCAGTCTGACGCAATACTAATAAAAATAATTAATTACTGGGGATTTCCCGCAAGCCAGAAATGAAACACTTGCTTATCTCATTTCAAACACGTGCATAGGCAGCTAGACGGCATTCAAGAATCTTCAAAAAATTTTCCAGTTATTTTATCTGGTTCAGCTAGTTCTGGAAAAGTGGATGAACTAAAACTCTTAGCGATATATTATAATAATAAATGTTCTGAATCTGTCCTCCAAGCGGAGTATCTTATTTGGTACGAGTAGATAAAGTCATTAAATTTAAAATGGGATCTAGAAGTGATTGAAGTATTGGATCACTGCAAAAAGTATATTTCGATATACGAATATCGATTATCTATTGCAAGTTTTAGCGACTATTCCGGTAAAAACATGTACTAATTAACGATCGTTGTCCAAAATGAAGAGAGTCAAAACGATTGCGTGTAAAATGTCGGGGGATGGAAGATTAAGTTCGTTAGTTTCTTTGTCAGTGCATAGAGATATTACTGTTAATCCTGATGAAGTTTTAGATATTATGGCGAGAAAGAAAAATCGAGGACTAACTTCCCAATAGTTCATAAATTTTATTGGAGTGTAAATACGTGACTGTGAAGTATAAATGTAGATTATGAAAAAAATTATATGCTAACATTATGATTCTTATTTGTGTAGTAAATGATATATTAAATCTAAGCGTATGTTTTGTATTTTTCAAATGCAATAAAGTATAAGAAACCGTTCCAATATAAAATGATTTTCATTATTATTATTATTATTATTATTAGTTGTTGTAGTAGTAGTAGTAGTACTAGTAGTAGAAGTAGTAATAGTATTTTATATCACCATCATCAGCAAGCAGCCATTGAAATTAAGGGGGCAAGCAGCCCCCTTAACCCTGCTTGAAAAAAAAATCGTAGATACATGCCTGTACTTCCATTAAAAATAGAATTAAGCAAGGATATTGTTGCTTATAAATCTGTGTAGAGGTGTAAAAATGCAGAAATTAAGAGAAATATTGGAAAGTGGAGGAACTATCTAAGGAAAAGTAGTGTAAATGTTGCTACTCGGATGTTTTTTTTCTTTTGATAAATCCAAAAATGAGTTAGAAAAAATTAAGAAGGCATAAATCATTACTACCAGAGAACTTCAGAATGAAAAAAGGGTAAAACAGAATTATTTAAAATGAAAAAAATAAAATAACAATATATAAAATAAAAAAAAAAAAATTGATTGAAGGTTAATGATAAAATAAGTATTAAGATCTCTAATTGATATGTGCCACAATCGTAAGGGTCATAAGATACTTTAAACACACACACACACACACACACACACACACACACATATATATATATATATATATATATGTTTCTATATATATGTATTTATTTGTTTTAAGCTAAATAATCAGGTAGGTAATTATTACCTAATAAATAGAAATAAGAGAATGCTGTTTACAAATTATGAAAACCTTAAGTAAAATTTTAAGGGAAACTACAAGGTGATTTTTTTAGTTCTGTTACCCAATTGTTAACGTCTGGTAATTTTTTCTAAGAAAGGGAAATTTTGTTTTGTGACACGAAGTTGGTACCGCTACTCAACCGGTATATATACGGACGTGTGAGTTGATTCTCCTTCATAACACAAAACTTGAAAACTTAGACCCGTCATTAAATATAAACCTTTAAAAACACGCCCGATAGAATCATCCAGCAGCAAGGGACACTGTCTAGGTTCTACGATTTGTAGGGAGAATTTGTAAAACTTTAAATCTGGAGGCTTCAGCTTCCAGATTTAAATAAGCGATTGCAATATTGCCGTTGGTTTACTTCTCTCGAAATCGGTTTGCTTCTCTCTCGAAAGGGCAAGGTCAGGCGAATAGGGTGCGTGGAGAATCACTACCGTCTTTTTGGAAGCCAAGAAATTCCGAACGGCTAGCGATGTGTGCGTGGGCGCGTTGTCATGGTGCAGAACCCAGCTGTTGTTACCCTACAGATCTGAACGTTTGCGCCTAATAAAACAATCATCATGGACTTCACGTTGCTGCGAACTTGGCGTGCTTTTTTTGGCCGCGGTGAACTTGTCGACTTCCACTGCGACGACTGCTGCTTAGTTTTAGGGTCATACACGTACACCCATGTCTCATCACCGGTTATGATGTTGGAGATGAAGTTAGGGTCATCTCTTGCTGAATTTTTCAATTCACTACAGACTGCTACGCGATTTTGTTTCTGGTCGCTGTTCAACAGTCTCGGTACGAATTTTGCAACAATGCGTCTCATGTACAAATTGTCCGACAAGATGCGTTGCACGGACCCATACGACATTTGTACGATTGCACAAACATCATGGGTTATTTGTCTACGATCTGCAACAATAGCCTCTCGCACTTTCGCGATGTTTTTCGGTGTTGCGCTTGTTGATGGTCTTCCTGAATGCTCATCGTCATCGACTGTCGTTCGTCCATCTTTGAATCGTTGGTACCACAAAAAATTTTTACTTTTACTCATAGCATTGTCACCAAATGCTTCCACAAGCATGCGATGGGCACCAGTTTTTTTAAGTATTTTTAAGCATGGAGCAAATTTTGATGCAGGTTCTTTTCTCTTTAAATTCTGCCATTTAGAACTTCGCCGAAGCAGTAAAACACAACGTTACACCACCGAACGAAAGTCAACAATGCAGCCTCTCACCGTCACAGCTGTTGGAACACTGATTCACAAAGATTATTGTTAGCCACATCTAGCGGCGGCAGGTCGTACCAGTATTTTTCGCGCGCGAAATTCAAATTCCCCGAACTTTTGGGTAGCACCTCGTATATATTATATACATCACCTCAGAAACCTCAGAAACGGTAGCTGTACTATTCCATGGATCAAGTAAAAAACTGCTTAGCATTTTCCAAGATAAAAAAAAACGTAGAAAAACGTTGATCAGAATAGCAGAGTAGTATCCCAGAAGTTTAAAATTAATAATTTAAAAAAAGGAAATAGTTAATAAACCACTTTAATGTTTATAAAATAATAATTTTTGCTAATAATTATTAATAACAATTTTAAAATAATAATATTAATTATGTAATATTTATGATATTAATAATCATAATTATTTGATTATTATTATTATTAACAGTGATTCAGCTATGTGAAAATAAATAAATAAAATCGATTGAAATTACTTTTAAGTCATTAATGATAAGTGTTCGGATACCTGATTAACTGCACGTTAAACTAGTACAGAAATAATTTATCACGTTTATTAATACTGTTTACTTAATGGTTATTAATACTTAAAATCTCAACAAAAGAATTACATTTTACCTGTAAAAGAACTTTTTAAAATTTGATTTTAAACAAATTGGGCAGAGAATCATTTAGATTTTAATTTCTTAAAAATTTAATTTAAAGCATATTTATCTCCTTTGATAAGCCTAAGTATTGTGCTGTGAAATTCAAAAGAGAGTAGTTTCATCCTCTGATTTGATACAAATGTAAACTATTTTTTTTTAGGAATAAATCACTTTTTTTAGCAAAAAGACACCTTGGATGGTTTTTTTACTTTATCAGAATTTTTCGTATAATTTCATGTGCATTGAATTTTCTTACCACTAACTGGAATTAGTTCAGATGGATTAGAAGGCCGAGATTACTTGATTCGACTCACACTACCTAGTTATTCATAAATCATATTTAAATAATTTATAACTTTTTCACACAAATGAGGAGGAGCCCAGACATTATTAAAAATTATTTCTCGTCCCGTTAGTAAAAGGAAACATTTTCTAACAGATATGATAAATTATTTTCTAACAAATTTAATATATGATTCTAATAAGGCAATTTTCAAAAATAAATAGTCCAAAACCTATGTTAGAAACTACTCTTTTTGTTTATTTTCATGAACCATTAGCTGTTCTATTTCTTCGAACTTTAAACGCACTTCTCCCAGCATTTATCTTTTATTGCTGGTAAGAACTTTTAATGCAATAACAGTTAAACATATAAAAATAAAATTTAAAAAATTCTCCTACCTCAAAACGATTTATACTTCAAATATAAGACCATTAATTGGTGTAGGTCACTTTTGAAAATAGATGTCGAAAATATTAAATGACCCCCAATTTGGTTACAGTAATACTTCGAAGCGTTTTACGGAAAGTTTTATTCAATGCCCTACAAAATGGTCTGTCATGTCCTTCCACTTTCTTTTAAAATTTTTGAGTTGTTCCAACATAGAAGGTTTGGGAGTGTGATGGTGTCATTAAGAAAACCATAACGTTTTGAGGTAGGAGCATTTGCTAAATTTTATTTTTGTTAATATTTCACTTCTGAGCAGTGATATAAGAGATAGTGTAAACCATTTTTCAAAACTAGCAGTGAAAAATATTAATGGCCGCCACTTTGGTTAGGAATTTATAGCTCGATGATTTTACGTACATTTTTTTTCAGTTTCTTGTAAAATAATATATCACAGCCCTTTCGAATTAAAAGTTTTTAAATGCGGGCACCATGGGTGGAGAGCTGAGGTGGTCTCACACCGAAAAATAGATCGTTTCGAACGAGGAGCATTTAATAAATTTATTTTTCTATATTTAACTGTTGAAAAGGAATTTTAAGGTTAGCACATCTTTTTAATATTCTACATATATATATTTTGTACTAATGAAGAGTTTCTTCTAACCTTCTTTAGTCAAATTTAAGTAAAGGAAGGGGTTTTGAAAAGATCACTTCTAGCGTTATTTGTAAAATTCATCAACCCTTCAAATTTGAACACAATTTTTTTTACGTAGCCCTAGTCAAAATAAATGATAATTACGTTAAAGAGATAAATTATTTTTCTCAATAACTAACTAATTTGTAACACTGAAAATATTGACTATGTGGTTACAATAAAAAATAAATATGTACAGGTTCGATCTCCGAGAAAGGTTTTATTCCTAAGCTGATATGGATTATAATATAAAGGTTTTGTACTCTTGATGGATTTATGAAATAAATTGACAACTGTTTTTTAATTTATTTTTATAATTTATTCATTAGAGAATCAAATTTATCATTTTAGGGAATGAGTGTTGTAAAGTTTTTAAGTGATATATAAACTGCTGAAGGCAGTTTTCCTCTTCCGGTATCTCATTTGTATACTCTTCTCATTCTTAACCGAATATTTCTTTCTAAATAAATATATTCCACTGGGCTTTAAGTTTTCGTTTTATTAACCTATTATTAATGGAAACATAATCTAGTACTATGAATGTCTTTTTCTAATCAACTTTATTGCCATTTTTCATTACATTTGGCAATAAAAATAAATTTTATTATTGTCTGAACTTAAAACATCCCATATGGAGCTTTAATTTCGTAAAATTTCTCTCTGAATTCAAACTTCATTTAAGGTTTTATGTACTTATGTCTAAAAATTTTTTTTACAGGATTTGATGCATTTGAAAGGAATGGATGCATAAGTATTACCATGAAAAGACATGAGAATTATCAAAACATAAGCTCATATCTATTTATCCGAACATTTAAACAAACTTGTATTATCTGTTCGGAGTAACAACCATAACGGTTTCAGATGACCTAAGAACGGTTAACAGCCGCCCACTCAGCCAAAACGATTCGAGAGGCAATTTACTCCCGAAAACCGTATACTTTTTCTCATAAGTGACAATATTGCAATGCGTGATTTAACAAGGAAAGCGAGGAGTGAAATGGTTTCCTTTTGCCTTCTTCACAGATCCGAATACAAACTGTTCAGTTCAGTTCGATATTTCAGATCAACTTACTTAGCCTTTATTTTTATTTTTCCTGTTTAGCCTCCGGTAATTACCTTTCAGATAATACTTCAGAAGATGAATAAGGTATGAGTATAAATGAAGTCTTGTACAGTTTGACTATTCATGAGATGTGTGATTAACTGAAACTCAACCACAAAAGAACACCGGTATCCACAATCTAGTATTCAAATCCGTGTAAAGATAACTGACTTTACTAGAACTTGAACGCTGGAACTTTCGACTTCCAAATCAACTGATTTGGGAAGACGCGTTCACCACTAGACCAACATGGTGGGTTCAACTTGCTTAGCTTACCGAAATTTCAGGTGACTTTGAATCCTAGAAATTACAGCTTTTCTCTCTTTACCACAAATATTGACTAAATAACAACAATACTCTCAGAAAAAGCAATTCTAACTGGTACCTCTTTTATTTCTATGATTCACAAGTGTGATACTTATAAAGACCAATACCCACAGTTTCAAATAACAAATTAGTATATATATATATATATATATATGTATATATATAAAGAATACAAAATATAATACATAAAAATGTAATAAAATATAATGTAAAATACACACACACACATACGAGCTGCGACAATAAAGTAATGAGACTGATGTGAAAAAAAATGTTGCTTACCGTTTAAGTCATGTTTAGTGTTGTCTCCTTCAAAGTAGTTCCCCTCTGATTGCACACACTTATTCCAGCGCTTCTGCCATTGATGGTAACATTTCTGGAAAGGTTCTTCTATAATATCCTCCAAGACCCTCGTCACAGCTTTTTGGACATCTTGTGTTGTTTGAAAATGGTATCCTTTGACCGCCATTTTGACTCTTGGAAATAGAAAAAAGTCGCACGGAGCGATATCTGGTGAATAAGGTGGCTGTGGTAGTACTGAAATTTGTTTTGAGGTTAAAAATTGCTGTACTGACAGAGCAGTATGGGAATTGGCAGAATCCAATTATCAGCAATGATGGCACGGACACGAAGAACTCGTTTTCGAAGTCTTTCTAAAATTTCTTCGTAGAAATATTGGTTAACTGTTTGTCCAGGAGGCACCCACTCTTTACTCGTATGAACAATTCCCTTGGAATCGAAGAAGCACACAAGCATGCATTTCGGTTTTGACTTTGACATGCGAGCCTTTTTTTGGTCTGAGTGATCCCTTTGAACACCATTGCGAACTTTGGCGTTTCGTCTCTGGATCGTATTGAAAAAACCAACCTTCATCGCGAGTGATAAAACGGCTCAACAAATCTGGATTGATTTCTGTTTGCTCTAACAGATCGGCTTTCCCTTTTTCCCCGTGTTTCTCGCTGTTGTTGTGTGAGATTTTTGGGGACCATTTTTGCACAAATCTTTCTCATACCAAGATCTTCAGTTAATATTAGACGAACCGTTTCTCGATCGATGTTGAGTTCTTCTGAAATCATTTTCACGGATAATCTTCCATCAGATCGTACGATTTCACGCACCCTGGTCAAGTTGACATCTATCCGTGAGGTTGATGGTCGTCCACTGCGGTCATCTTCAACATTCGTTCTGCCTTCTCTAAAAATTTTATGCCACCGAAAAAGTTGAGCTCTTGACATAACATCCTCTCCAAAAGCCTTCTGAAGCTTATCATAAGTTGTCGTCGCGTTTTCACCCGATTTAACGCAAAAAGGAATGGCATACCGTTGCGCAATAATTTTGCGGTTTCATTTCTGTGACGAGAGACACAAACACGTGTTCACTTATTACAGCACAACTCAAGACTGAGCAGTTGCATCAATGTGCCGCTTGGACTAGAAGTAGCTTATAGACCAAGGTCAAAGATGGTGGGCCTACGCAAGCTGCAAGGTTGCCACATCTTGCAAAGAAAAATCAGTCTCATTACTTTATTGTCGCGCCTCGTATATATATATATATATATATATATGTATATGTATATATATATACATATAATAGAGTAGCTTCCCATCGCAGCTTTGGCCGCGATATATGATTACTTGTGTTTCTCGTAGTGGTCAATCTTTTTATTTTATGTTTTTTGGTCAAGTAACCGGAAGCAAGTGCAGCCAATTACACATATAGTAACGGTGGCATTAGCTGTGATAGTTGAACCACAGCGCCGTATACGTTCGCACCCCTTAAAAATAATCGGAAAATATTTTTTCACCTCATTTCAAGGACGAACTTAAAAATCTAGAAATCGGTTTATCGATATGAAAATTACATTTACCAAAAATCAGGTTAATTTCTTCATTTCTTAGAGAGAAATTAAAAAAACAAACAGGGTTTCAAAAAAAATCAAAAATCAATTTTAACACTTGAAACTCGGAATGAAACTCAAAAGATCTAGAAATTCATTTTTAGTTGTTCATAATCAATCAGTTTAAATCCAGCTCACACAGTGATACACACTCACAGTCCGCAAATCATTAATTCAATTCATTAAAGTTTGTTCTTCAACCGATAAATTTCCATTACATTTAGTTTTTTTCGAGATGAAATAAATCCATAAACCTTCTTAGGTATGCCAAGACACATGGGTAAAAATTTAGTAGCGCCATTATCGAGTAGTTTTTTTTGTTTATCCCGGACAAAAAAAAACCCTTCCTCTTTATATTACAGTATATATATATTTGTACCGATAATGCAACTTGTTTTGACTGACTGACTGATCAACGCCAAGCAAAAATTACTGAATAGATCGATAAAAAGTTTTATATAGATGTTCTTCTTACGGTAGAAGTGCACAATAAGAAAGGATTTTTTGAAATTCCAAGTTTGAAGGAATAAAATGGAATAAAAATAAAATTTACTATCTATTTTTTTTTTCAATTTCTCAGTAACAAATGAAGTTATAAACTTGGTTGTGTAATTCTCATGTAAATATATAAAAACCAATTTCTATAATTTTCGAAATTTGTCCTTAAATGGGGTGAAGAAAGGTAAAAAAAATTTGAGCAGATTGAAAATTTTCCCAATTTCTGACTATACTAAAGGAGATATTTACTATATTGTGTCTTGCAAACACTCTTCAGGTAAATATCTAAAAAGTATATTCGTTTTTTTTTTAATTTCGATTTTTTAATGGATGCGACGGTGTACGGTGCGCCGGCTAAATCAGCACAGACACTGTTACTTTATGTGCAACGCAACTGGCTGCACCTGCCTCCGGTTACTTAGCTAAAAATCATAAAATAAAAGCAAGTAGTATATATAAAAACACTTTTTATAGTGTTTGTTATATAAAAACAACCAGAAATACTTTACGGATGCGAAACCATATTTGGACCGTACCAGACAAGGTTTACCGACAAACTGGAAAAGATTGAAAGGCAGATTCTACGACGATGCATCGGGAAAAAACATTAAAAAAGACGGGATTTGGAGAATTATTCCAAACGAAGAGATTTACAAAACTATCATCCCGTTAACTAATAAATTTAGAAAGAAGAGAATTTCCTTTCTAGGACGTATTTTCAGAATGGAAAAGACCAAACTTATCAGACGAATAATCGAACTTTTCTGGAACAAGAAAAGCAGACCGAACTGGTTATACGAAGTACAGAAGGACATGGAGGAATTAGACATAACCCGTGAAAACCTAAAAACGAAAACCGGAAACTATGAGAAATTAAAAAATAAAGAAACACGATTCCTATCAAAACCCAAGACAACAATAAGCCGGGTGTACTCTGAACAAGAAAGAGCAAGAAGATCTGAAACCCTTAGAAATTACTGGTAAAAAAGAAAAGCTGACAAACAACAAATCAGCAAGAAAAGAAAGAACTTGCCAAAAAAAAAAAAATGAACTAAAGTGATCCATTATGGTCTTAAAAGTAATAAAAAAAATTAAAAAAAACTGAGAAATGAAGTACTGTCACCTGCTAGTGGTGTTTTTCGGGTAACGCTAAGAACCAGGAAAAATTCATTTTACCAGTGCGAAGTACAGGTAACTAATTTATTACTAATATTTTTAAGATGGAGGACGACTGTTCTGAAATCCACATTCTTACATCACTTAAATTTTCGGGTCCTGTACTGACCAAACTGTTGCCCCGTATCGTAAGAGATTAACAATACATTGATATTTTTTTATAAACTGAACAGGCTCATTATTATTTTCATTAACATTAGTTTAATGAAACAGTAAGGCTCAAGAGGTAGACTCTCTGACTAGACGGAAAGAGCGAACGAAGTGAGCCATGACTGGCCAGATATTCCCGGACCGCGGCGGAAACGCAAGTAATCAAACAGCTCAGGCGAAGTCGTGTCGGGATGCTATATACATATATATATGTGCTACATATGGGTGCTTATATATATATAAAACAATATGCTGTGAATTATTCATAATTAAGCCCCGGCAGAAACTGATTTTTTATCAGGATTTAATGAAAATTTTAAATTCATATTCTTGATTAAATAATTTTTATTTATAAGTAAATAAATAATTAAGTTGCTATAAAAAAGTATCGTGGGCGAAGCTGGGACGGTGGAACGCTAGTATGTGTATATATATATATATATATATATGATATACGATCTGTCCATTAATACTCGTATATGAATTATATTTAGAAACCATTTTGTTGGGAGTGCTTGTTTAATTGATTATGATATATATATATATGTGTGTGTGTGTGTGTGTGTGTGTTAACCGTAAATATTATCAATAGTTTATTTATAGTTAAGTCTATAGAAGTACAAATTAGTAGTTTTGACCTGTAAAAGAAATATTCTTCAAAATAAAATTACATAACTTTAATCGAAATCATCGTTCATGAATTCTTATTTAAAATGCAAATACTAGTTTTAAATTTAAATTAAAATATAAATTAAACTTATAACTTGCATCTTAACAATCAAAAATTTAATAATAGTAACGTTGCATCAATAAAAACAAAATTAAATTAACTTAACAACTATACAACTATATCATCTCCCTTCCAATAATTTCTCGGAGGCACAATAAATAAATGTAATTATATAACCTTGAATTGTTGTAGATATGAAAAAGTGAGTGTAACAAGAAAAATGTAACGCTGTATTACCTTGTACGGGCGTGCAAAATAAGTACAGAATAATAAATTGGTTAACAAGAAGGTAAAAATATACACACAACATGACCACGCAATAATTTTTCATTGTTATTTTCTTTCAAAGAACGTACTTGTTGCATAATATTTTCAGTTTAAAATATTTATTAATCACACATTCTCAAATTTTAACCTACTCACCATAAATTAGAATACGAAATTTTTGAAAGTAACACAACTTCATGTTATAACCAACTACTCAACACTACTCTTTGCCTTTAAGATAGAAATTTTTCACTTATAGATATTTTTTAGATACAGACTCAATGAATGAACTGTTTAATCAAAGTAATATGCATAATTATTCTTTAATCCTTTACCAGGATTAAATTAATTTTTCATCTAGGATTATTGATATTTTAGGCCCAGTACACCACAATGTTATTTTTTAAGAAATGTAAAAAAAGTATTTACAAGAATACAGACAGATGTATTTTCTTATTTTAATGAATAGAAATATGAGTCTTTGTTACAGATACAAAAAAATACTTGCAAAAATATAATTCTATCAGCATCCAATTAAACAGTCTGGTATTTATTATTTTAGAACGTCAAAGTCTCTTCACAAAAAAATATTCTTAATTAATATATATCTATATATATATATAAAAATGTTAAGTTCGTTTGTGTACGCTTCAAAAAGTCAAAATGTTCTGCACCGATTGAGCTCAAGTTTTAGCAAGATATATAACCCGCATCAAAGATTGTTTTCATCTATTTTTAATAAATCTATATATATATTTTTAATTTTTACATTTTTAATTTGAAAATGTAAACAAAGGAAAACCAATCAGATCAATGCAAGATGGCCGCTGTCAAACACAACGACCAAATTTCTTTGAATTATATTTAACAGCTAAAACATCTGTATTTAATTAATAAAAAAAAAATACCAAAACAAAATGAAAAGCCACCAAGAATCCTTCTTGTTGCGGATTATTAATCAGCCAAAACTCTGCAACGGCACGCGACTTGCAGTTAAGAAATTGATGAATAACTTAGTGGAAGCAACGATTTTAACGGAGCCTTTCAAAGGTGAAGATGTCCTCATTCCTCGAATACCCATGATCCCGACCGATACACCATTTCAATTTAAAAGATTCCAATTCCCAATTCGATTGGCATTTGCAATCACAATCAATAAAGCTCAAGGTCAATCTTTAGAATTGTGTGGTTTAGATTTAGATGCGGATTGCTTCTCACATGGGCAACTGTATGTTGCGTGTTCACGAGTCGGCAAACCAGATAGCTTTTATATCTACGCAGACAGTGGAAAAACAAAAAATATTGTATATCCACAAGTATTGCAAAATTAAACTTCTATGAAACGTATGCTTTGTTTTGTTTCTCATTTCTCATCCATGCAACCACAATGTGCCACAGCGAAGCGTGGCGGGTACAGCTAATATATATATACATATAAGAACTATTTTAATGTTTATATCTAGTTTCCTTTAAATAGTTTTTTTTTTTTTGTTTGGGGGCGAAAGACGCCTGAGGGTTATCATCGCCCGGAACTTTTATTAATAAAGGCATAAAATAACTCCAAAATAATAAAACTTATAAGGTTTATAATTAATATAAATCATATAATAAATATTTATTAAAACAAGAGTCAAGAAGGTAAAATAAAACTCAAAACTAATACCGCAGACGAAGTCTTTAAAATATAAAAGTTAAAATAATCGAATAAAGAAACTATATAAAACACCTAAGTCCGATGGGTTGTGCAAAAGCCTCCCTCTCGGATAATAAAATTAAAGACAGAACCAAAAAAATCAAAATTGAAAGTAAAAGTTAAAAATTATCAAAAACTCTTCTAGCATAAAAAAATATATATATGATAATATTACATTTTTGGCAGTAACCTGGTACTATGCAAAAACAGAAACATCCGGTCCAAAATTTCGTTATTATTGTACAAGATATCACGGATGTTTCTAGGTAGATTAAACTAACTACGTAACACCCCATAAATAGTGAAACACTTAACGTTTTTTGCGTAAACAAATAGGATAAAATTAATAAGCTATAAAGAAAAGCCCTAAAATATTAGAAATAATATATATATAATAATATATATTGAACTTTTAAAAATAAATTTTTCAATAAAGCGAATTGAAATAAAATACAAAAATTAATATTATTAAGATAATAGTACTAAAACGTTAAAAAAAATTAATTATATTTTTATTTATTAACTAAAGTAAAAGTATTTACAACAAATAACTTTTTTGAAGTCAATGCCACCCAAACAAGTTACACATAAAGTTACGAAAGGTTAGTATTTCAACCGACCGCTAGGTGGCTAAAGGGGCTAAACGGGATTTCCACATGTAAAATAGGATCTCAGAGGATATAAGAGAGAGCGTCTCACGATCATACCTCATCTTGAATTCCCTAAGGTATATATAATTCGTGATAATATATTTATGTACCTAAGCATCTGTAAAGTATTCTTACATCATATTTTTGTATGTCGCATTTTATTCTTATACTGCATATTTTTAGTTCTCATTGTATTGTAGTAAAACTTCTGTGACCAATTTTTCATTGTTTGAATTAGGATTTATATTATATAGATCACACGTTTTTTTTTTGTTTAATTTGTGTTGGCTGGCACCGACTTAAAAAATAGTTATTTGTTGTAAATACTTTTATTTTAGTTATTAAATAAAAATATAATTATTTTTAATTTTTTAGTACTACTATTTTTTGAAATCTGTTATTTTCTATATTTTTGATTATTTCTTACATTGTTGTAAGAAATCTTTAAATTTTTCTGTTGAAGAACGGAAAGAATTTCTCGAACATCACAATTGTTGTTTCAATTGTTTAGTTAAAAGTCATTCAGTTGACGAATTTTATTCTAAAGGTGTATGTGAGATTTGTTCTCAAAAAAATAATACTCTTATTCATATAAATAATATTAAATTTATATTTAAAGACAATAAGTCTGAAAATAATAATCATTCTTCATTTAAATTGCAGTGAAACAAAAACATAATTTTTATCTATCGCATTATGTATTACCAATGATATACATAGTAATACTCATACATGTCGAGTTTTACTAGACTTTAGTAGTCAAGCAATTATTTATACTTATAAATTCACACGAAGGTTAGAACGTCCATTTATAAAAAATGATGTTCCTATTTTAGGAATAAATAATACACTTTCTCATTCTGAATATAGCGTTGTACTGACATTACATTCTTATGTATGAACTTTTTCATTCCATTTGCAATGTGCTATTTTAACAGAAATAATAAATAGCCTACCAACATGTACCTTTGATATTTCGCATTTTAATTTGACTCATAATCTGTTTTTTGCAGATACTGAATTTAACATAACAAATAAAATTGACATCCTTATTGGAGCACAGTTTTACTTGAATTTTATTTTACCTAGAAAATTTATTCGAACTTTAAATATCCTGTTCTCCAAGAAATCAAACAGGGATATATTCTCAATGGTTGTTTTCTCATGAACTCTAAGAGCCATAATACCATTGCATCTTCTATTTTTCGAAAGGATTTTACAAATCTTTCGGCTACACTTGAGAACTTCTGGAAACTTGAAGAAATTAATACTGATATTTCATTTAATAAAATTTCTATTTCCAAAAAATATTTCAACTCAATTTTACTCGAAACAATCAAGGAAGATTTTTAGTGACATTACCACGTAAACCCAGTAATATAAGGCTAGGCGAATCTTTCATAAAAGCAAAGAAACGATGTTTATCGTTGGAAAAAAGGCTAAACAATGATTCCAATTTTAAACGTGACTATTCCATTTTCATACAAGAATATTTGGACTTGTGTCACATGTCATTACTTAACTCCGATGATTATTTAATAAACAAATCAAATGTGTGTTATTTACCCCATTATCCGGTATTTAAATCAATTAGTCTAATTACTAAACTTCGAATGGTCTTCGACGGTCTATCTAATACCACTAACGGTTTATCTCTTAATGTACTCTACTAATCGGACCTGTTGTCCAACAAGATATATTTTATATATTATTAAAATTCTGAATTCATAATTACGTCATTACCTCCGACTTAAAAATGATGTATCGACAGGTACCATTTAAATCCAATGATTCTAATTTACAACCAATTCTCAGGCGTAATTCTCCAAAACAAGAGATAAAACATTACGCATTACGAGCCGTAACTTATGGAACCTCTTGTGCACAACATTTAACCAAAAGATGGTCTCATTCAAATATCGATTGAAAATGAAAATAATTTTCCACAAGTTTCTAAAGCTATTAAAAATTATTTCTGTCGATGATCTCATTACAGGTTCAGATAACCTAAATGAAGTTATTCAATTAAAGGACAATATCTCCAAATTATTACAACAGTATGGTTTTTCACTTCACAAGTGGTATTATAACAATTGCAGTATTTCTACGTCTAATCATAATTCATCCATACCATCTAAACAAGAACACAACATACGTACTCTAGAAGTTCTATGAAACAAGTCAGACACGCTAAATTTCCAAAACACTATTATAATAATTCTAAAATTTATACCAAAAGGAATAATCTTTCCATCATAGCAGATGTCCGTGATTTAGGACTCATTGGCCCTATTATATTTTTATACAAACAGTTTATGCAATCATTATGACAACTCAAAATTGATAGAAGAAATACCAAACCATTAATAATACAATGGTTTTCACTATATAATCAATTACATTTAATTGAGTCATTTAAATTAGTAAATTCATTAATTTTAATAACAATAGTAAAATTCATTCTAATCAATTACATGGATTTTCTTATGCCTCTATTAAGGTCTACGGTTACTGCGTTTATATACGCACCTTATTTGCCAACCATATAACTACATCTAATCCACTACGTTCTAAATCCAAACTAGTTCCCTTAAAACAAATTACATTACCCAGACTTGAACTCTGTGGTTGTTTACTACTTTCACGTTTATTCATGAAGTTATCTACCGCGTAAAAGATAGACTTTGACGAGATACACTTATATACGGATTCCACAACAGCATTTTGCTGGATTCGTGAACATTCTTCGAGTTGGAAAGTATTTCTAGGTAATAAAGTTTCTGAAATTCAACAAAACACTTCAATTGCCAATTGGGATTACATCAGATCCTCTGATAATCCAGCAGACGTATTGTCTATAGGTTGCTCACCTCTTTGAAACATGATCCTCTTTGGCTTTTAAAATCTTCCCATTGGCCAACGGATCGTAATATTACGTTTAATGATGGTAATTGAAATCCTGAATGTTTATTAGAAAGGCGTAAAACGATATTAATTTCATGTGTATCTAATGTTGTATGTGATTAGACACAAAGATTTTCATCATTACATTTTCAGATTCATTCACATTATTAAATCAAAACTGTCTGAATATAACTTTAGTACTCTAACCACTAAGGAATTGGATCATATTCTTTATTTTTTTATATGTCGATCACAATCCATGTATTTCAATAATGAGATAAAGAATCTTAAAAATAATCCGGTTATTAATAATTAATGTAAGCTTAGTTCTTTAAATTCATTCTTGGATGATGTAGGTCTAATTCGTGTAGGAAGCAGACTTCAACATTCTCTCTTACAATATTACGTTAAACATCCTATCGTTTTACACCCTATTGCGAACATTACGAAATTTATTATCAACTCTGAACAGTTAAGACTCTTACACTCTGGTGTACAATTAACACATCACTTGTTGCGACAGAGATACTGGAAAATAAATGCAAAAAGAATCATTCCGTCAATCATTCATAAGTGTTTAAGTTGCTTTAAGTTTGATGCAAAAACTCAATCCCAACAACTTGGTAAATTACCGCCTGTTGGAGTGATTCCTTCCCGAACATTCTCTTGTTGCGCAGTAGATTATAATTCGAGCAGAATTTTAAAACATTGAGTAAATCTTACATAGCCCTTTTTATATGTTTAGCTACTAACGTATTCATTCAGAGTTAGTTTCTGATTTGACTTCACAATGATTTATTCCGTCTTCAAAAGATTCATTTAACGCAAAGGTATACCTGTTAAAATATTTTCTGATAACGGTGCTAACTTTAATTCTGCTAGAAATATTTTTTACAACTTGTATCAACTTAAAGTAAGACAAATTTAAAACAAATGTTTAAACCTTTTCAACATCACAAGGGAATATTTGATCATTTATTCCTCCTTCATCTCCTCATTTTGGTGGTTTATGGAAAAGCGCAATCAGAAGTGTGAAATATCATACACGTCGTTTAATAGGAAAAATAAAACTCAACTGTGAGGAATTTTATACGGTGTTGACACAAATTTAGAGTTGTCATAACTCTCGCCCTATTTTTTGGTATTTCCACAGATCATAGAAACCCAGTCCCACTCTCACTGGAACATTTTCTTATTAGATATCCTCTCACATCTTTACTTGAACCCAATTATTAAAGGGTTGAAATTACGCGATTAGGTCGATGGCAACTGCTCCAAACATTTATACTATCCATTTGAAGACGATAGTCAAAGGAGTATCTGCACTATCTTCAACAACGCAACAAATTGCGTTTTCCCACACGTAACCTTTCGGTTGGAGATCTAGTTCTGATCACCAATGAAAATACTTCATCCATTCATTAGAAGCATAGAGTTATAACCCAGGTTTATCCGAGTTCTGACAATTTAGTCAGAGTTGTAGATGCAACTAATGGTTCACTAAAGAGACCAATACATAAATTATGGTTTTTACCAACTTTTCAAGATTAACATAAATTTTATTATTATTTAATAAATTATTGGATCATTTAAATGATAATATTTTCCAGATAAATTGTTTGAAAGACAAACCAACATACTTGGCGTTTATAGACCTAGAAAAGGCATTCGATAACGTAGACTGGAATAAAATGTTCAGCATTTTAAAAAAATTAGGGTTCAAATACAGAGATAGAAGAACAATTTCTAACATGTACAGGAACCAAACAGCAACAGTAGTAATTGAAGAACATAAGAAAGAATCCGTAATAAGAAAGGGAGTCCGACAGGGATGTTCCCTATCTCCGTTACTTTTTAATTTTTACATGGAACTAGCAGTTAATGATGTTAAAGAACAATTTAGATTCGGAGTAACAGTACAAGGTGAAAAGATAAAGATGCTACGATTTGGTGATGATATAGTAATTCTAGCCGAAAGTAAAAAGGATTTAGAAGAAACAATGAACGGCATAGATGAAGTCCTACGCAAGAACTATGGCATGGAATTAAACAAGAACAAAACAAAAGTAATGAAATGTAGTAGAAATAACAAAGATGGACCACTGAATGTGAAAATAGTAGGAGAAAAGATTTCGGAGGTAGAAGAATTTTGTTATTTGGGAAGTAGAATTACTAAAGATGGACGAAGGAGGAGCGATATAAAATGCCGAATAGCACAAGCTAAACGAGCCTTCAGTAAGAAATGTAATTTGTTTACATCAAAAATTAATTTAAATGTCAGGAAAAGATTTTTGAAAGTGTATGTTTGGAGTGTCGCTTCACATGGAAGTGAAACTTGGACGATCGGAGTATCTGAGAAGAAAAGATTAGAAGCTTTTGAAATACGGTTCTATAGGAGAATGTTAAAAATCAGACGGGTGGATAAAGTGACAAATGAAGAGGTATTGTGGCAAATAGATGAAGAAAGAAGCATTTGGAAAAATATAGTTAAAAGAAGAGACAGACTTATAGGCCACATACTAAGGCATCCTGGAATAGTCGCTTCAATATTGGAAGGACAGGTAGAAGGGAAAAATTGTGTAGCCAGGCCACGTTTGGAATATGTAAAACAAATTGTTAGGGATGTAGGATGTAGAGGGTATACTGAAATGAAACGACTAGCACTAGATAGGGAATCTTGGAGAGCTGCATCAAACCAGTCAAATGACTGAAGAAAAAAAAAAATTGTTTGATTTAATACATTATGTTATTTTTGTGATTTCATATTATAATTGTAATCGCATGTTATGATTTATTCTATTGATTATTGTATTATTGTTACAATCTAGATGCATATCAATGTAACAATTACATCATGTTCATATTGCTCTACACTTTTAAACGATTTACAGACTGGTTATTATACTAAATTCATGTACAAACACGCTCAACATGCATACATACATACATACATACAACATAAACATGTACGTACATACAACATATACGTATGCTAATTTTAGCGGATTATCGATCCCAATCAGAATAGATTTCTGATATGTATGCATTATTTACACCAAATCTTCATTGGAGTGAGATGCTCGCCAATGAATACACCCCTCATAAGCACTCATAAACAATATTTTTAAAGAAATCCTAATATCGATATAAATTAGGAACAATAGTTGGTTGGAACACCAGATTTATGCTAAGCCTTCATTCGAGTGAGATGTTCACCTGGATATCCTAAGGACTCGCAAATAACACTTTTAAAGAAATCCTAATATCTATATGAGTTAGGTACAATAAGCGGTATGGATTACCCGATTTACTAGAAAAATGGTTATTAAGATAAATATCCACTTATTATTATAAAGAAAATATTGCTGATAAGCAACTTATATATCCGAGCTCTATGATTATTATTATTTATTACTATTTATTATTGTATTATGTACAACAATGAAAACATAATTTGAAACTATTGATTAATAATTTTTTTCTCTTTTATTTATATCATATTGTATAATATACATTTAAAATCACTTATTTCATGTTATTAGCAGTAACATTTCTTCAATAATCATGTTATTATATAGCATCTTAGATTATCTTATTTTCTATAATACAGATTTATAATTAATTATATTGTTAAATTTGTCGAGATTACAAAGATTATTAATATTATTTTTATTATCACTTGTAATATTTCATTGCAGTGACTCGTGTAGTGCTCTCTAGGCGTTAGAAAACTTTTATTCCAAACATCCTGTCGTCATTGAAATTTACAATGCAATCGCTGAGTTAGGTAATCGCAACACAGAAGTAAGTTTTTGCTGAGTCCCTAGCCACGTAGGGATTCCAGGTAACGAACAAGCAGATTATGCTGCCAAAGAAGCTTGTATTCAACCTCCTTTCACCACCCGAGTTACTACCTTTGATTTTATTAATCGTGTAAAACGATCACTGAGAGAAACGTGGCAAAGTAACTGGGTGACTACCGTCGATAATAAACTCCGACGGATTAAAGATTCAGTATTGCCATGGGACTCCTCTTGCAGAAAAACCGGCAGGAATTCTCGTCTGCCGGTTACGGATAGGACATACGAGAATCACACAAGTATACCTAATGTCAGGAGGAATCGCACCCCTATGCACACGATGCAACTGCCTCATGACTGTGCAACACATTCTCGTAGACTGTATATGTTATGCGGCGTTGCGTCGTAAATTCAATCTACCCAGAATCATCCGTGGTATCTTGTACAATAATAACGAAATTTTGAACCGGATGTTTCTGTTTTTGCGTAGTACCAGGTTACTTCAAAAAATTTTATATTATGGTATATATTTTTATGATACAAGAATTTTTGATAATTTTTAACCTTTACTTTCAATTTTGATTTTTTTGGTTCTACGTCTTTAATTTTATTATCCGAGAAGGGAGACTTTTGCACAACCTATCGGAATTAGGTAAGTTTTATATAGTTTCTTTATTCTATTATTTTAACTTTTATGTTTTAAAGACTCCGTCTGCGATATTAGTTTTGAGTTTTATTTCACTGTTTTGATTTTTGTTTTGATAAAATTTTATTATATGATTTAAATTAATTTTACACCTTATACGTTTTATTATTTTGGAGTTATTTTACCCTTTTATTAATAAAAATTCCGGGTAATGATAACGCCCAGGCGTTTTTCGCCCCCAAACAAAAAAAAAATATTTCATTACAATATTATAAAGGAAAACTCCATGGATTTTTGACAGGCAGTTATTTTCAGTTTCATCCCGTCCTTATGAATGATAAATTAAGTATGTAACTCTTTTTTTCTTACTTATGTAAGGCATATAAATATGTCAATCTATTTAAATTCAACAGCTGTTTTATAATATATATTTTATCCATATAATAAATATTATTGTTAGTTAAATCAGTTCAATAAAAGATGTATTTGTAGTTAATTCAGTTCTGTTAATGATATAACTTAAATGTGAATCTAATAAAAATACTTTAATACAATACTTCTTAACATTTAAATATTTTTCATGTACTACATAATTAACCTCAAAAATGTAAAATAAGTTACTAATAATGCAATATTAAAATAAATGAAATGTATCTAAATTTTTTTTAAATTACATGTAATTAAATTTTAATTTTTTTTAAATACTGAGGAACTTCGGTCAGCATCCAAAACTAATGAAAATGATCAGCCTAACTTTAAAAAACAAAATATCAAAGGTTAAATTGAGAAGAGATATATCAGATGCATTTGAAATAAAAACGGGATTGAGAGAGAGAGTGATGGATTATCCTCATTATTAATTAACTGCGCACTAGAATATATAATTAGAGAATGGAGAAAATTATATCCGGAAAGAATAAACATTGGAACAAAAATTAAAGTAAACTGCCCTAGGTTTCGCAAACGATCTAGCTCTCCTCTCAACAACATAAAAGAAGCTAGTACCCAAATGGAAACACTAGAACAACTTGCTGAAAAAATAGGTTTGAAAATAAACCATACGAAAAAATAAAATTATGGTCAGGGATCCACCATGCATTAATCATGTAAACACGTAAACGGATACAAAGTGGAACTAGTAGGAAAATTTAAATACCTAGGAGATACCAAACACATAACATCAATGAGAAAATAAACTGGCAAGAAAGAATTGAGAAACTTAAAAAAATAATTAATAACTGCCCAAAAAATATACAATAAAAAATGCCTATCGACAAAAACTAAAATCAGAGATTACCAAATAGTAATTCTTCTATAAATACAATACCCTAGCGAGACTCTCTTCGAACCATACAAAACTGGAGAAGTAGAAAGGATCAAAAAGATAGAAAGGAAGATAGTCAGAAAATGCATAAACAAGAAGAACATAGTTGAAGGATAATGGAGGATAATCGCAAATGAAGAAGTATATAAAATAATAACCTCACTAACAAATTTCTTCAGGAAAAAAAGAATTTCATTCTTGGGGCACCTACTTAGAGCAGAAAACACCAGATTTGTAAACCAAATAATTAACTTAAACTGGGAAAGAACAGCAAAACCGAAATGTATAAAAGAAGTCCGAAAAGATATGGAAGAGTTGAAAATCTCCAAAGAAGATCTAATCACAAAATCACTATTACATAATTAAAATATGGGTAGACCTGCTAAACGCGCTGCTCAAATGAGAAAGCGACGTTTAAAGGAAAATTGCCAGAAAAGGAATCATCGTTTAAAGAAAAGTAGAGAAAAAATGCTGTGAATATTTCTGCAGACACTTCTCAAAAACGAGAATGTATTCGAACGAATGAAAACGTACAACAGCTGATTCTTACGAAATGAGAGTCTAGAGAGTCATCGTGTTACTTTAAGGCATAAACGTTTGTCAAACGAAACGCAACAGCAACGTTCTCACCGCCTCGGTTTGATATACGAGGAAGGAGAGTTACCGTAAGCTGAACTTATAAAATTTGATAACGAGATTATTGGTCTTAGAATAAAAGATGTTGATGGTTGCTTAACAATTTCGTCAGTTTGTAAAACATTCTAAGCGATAAAGGGATACGGAGATGTTGAGAACAGAATGCTACCTCTAACATTAAGCTGAGTAGTGATCGTTCACAAACTGCAGGGTACAACTCTTGACAATGATAGACCTCGGCAAGAAAACGTTTGCCAGGGACAGATTTATGTCTCTGTCTTAGTCGAGTTGAAACTTTAGAGAGCAACGCCTTGTCTGATTTGAACCCAAATAAGTTATTAAATAAACTAAATGATGAGAAATCACTGACAGAAATGATGAGGTTGCGTAATGTATCCAATTTATAAGTTTCATTATTGCACTGATTTGGAAGTCGAGAGTTCCAGCGTTCAAGTCGTAGTAAAGTCACGGATTTGAATACAAGATCGTGGATACCGGTTCTTGGTGGTTGTGTTTAAATTAACCACAAATTTCAGGAATGGTTGAACTGAGACTGTACAAGACTACAATTCATTTACATTCATACATATCATCCTCTGAAGTATTATCATCTAAAAGGTAATTACTGGAGGCTAAACAGGAAAAAGAAAGAAAAGGTATCATTATTACGAGTACACATTTGGACAAAGTTTGCGAGTACCCGGTTAAAAAAATTATTTATAATAATTATAAAATATTATTTATTGCAAAATTATAATATTTAATTCGCGTCATACAGAGTGATGACGGCTGGGAGCTTTTTGTATGACTATTTATTTAATATTGTAAAATTAGAATTTTTATTGCATAATATAAGTACAAATATTTATACTATAATATTGCAATTAGAGATTTTTTCACCATTTTTTATAAATATTAAATGGAGGTTTAATTAACATTTGTATGGAGTTTAGAAGAAAGTTGCAAAGAAAAAAAAAGTAATGATTCTTTAATGAAGAAAAATAGAGAAAGAAATGCCATGAATATTTCCACGAAAACTAAACAAAGATAATAATATAGACTACTAATATCCTAGTCATGCAGGGAACAGAGAGCAACATTGTACTGGTGCGAGTGGTCAGTGGTTAAGGATGTCAAGTCGTTTGGTTTTTTTGGTATTTTTTCTGATTACCATCGGATTTGGTTAAAATTTATATGGGACCATTGCAAAAGTATATTCTTTCGATTGAAAAGAAATTATAAAAATCGGTTAACTAACATTGGAGATATGGCGTAAAATACATTTTTAAAAAAAAATCAGTTGAATCGATAACCTCCTCCTTTTTGAAGTCGGTTAAAAATTAATCAAAGCTTTAAAATATTGACTTAATTAATTAGATGTAGGGTTAAATACAAAAGAAAGCGGGTTTAAATTACTACAATTTATAGTCTAATTGATGGTTATCATTTTAACAGCTGTCTGCAATTATTTTCTCGCGATCAAATAATTTTTACAGTTCATAAATTTTTATGTGTAGTCTACTTGTAGACTAATAACTCCATTCAAAAATGTTTACTATTAAAGATATCGTAAAATAAAACACCTTTTTAACTGCGATGACTAACCGTAACGGCAACCTGCTATAAATAATTACAATTAAAATATTTAATTAGAAAAAAATTAGGTACTCAGATTTTAAACTCACTTGAAATAATTAATATTATAAATTTGTACTTTCATGACTGTCATAGTGTATATATCAGACGGAAAATACTGTTATTGGTAAAACGTAATAATCTATATTTTAAGCTTTACTCGTCATTTTAAGTTTTTCAGTCGAAAAATACTAAAATCTGGGTTAAAAAATTAAAAATCTTGGTCGTATGTTTCTCAATATATAGCGTATATTGTATAGGTCCGTAGGTAATAGTATTAGCCTGTAACTGGCTTTATATCATAACAACAGTTTCACTTTGGTAATATTTGGCACTGTAGCTTGTGTATTAGGGAATTCAGTTAATAAAGGTTTTGTGCACAGGATATTTTTAGAGCATTTAAAAATCTAACTTTCAGTATAATTTGGCAATTAACTTTGCGCAATTAATTTTTTCCTGTTAAAATGCATTTTTACTATCAATTTATCTCTTAAATGAAACAATTTTTTTTTTTAAATTCATATTAAACGTATTTAGATATAAATCTGAATGTCCATTTGTACGTAAGTTACAGTCAAACTTACATAGCTTAAACTTACTTTTATATATGTATATGTATGTTATGTACCGACATTCGTTTAAAACTCAAAAATCACTGTGCTGATCTAAATATTATTTTTTACCAATGTATTAATTAAATTTTTATCACGGTTTTAGATAGAATTTATCCACTTATTTTAGCAGAGGAGCAGTTATGCTTAAACAGAGGTACGTTAATCTTTAGTTTCATTTTTCGAGGGAAATACTATGAGTCACTGAATGAATCACTTTCTATGAGAGATAGTATACATTATTTCCGCAAATGAAATATAAACAACGATTGAATTTTATTTTGATTTTGATTAGAATTTTAATTTAATTTTTCACTTATTAAATGTAATTAAAATAGTGAGTGAGTTGCCTTGAAAAATCATCCATTTAATGAAAAAAAAAAATTGCACTCCGATTTTTGGAAGCAGACAAATAACTTAAATTTTCGTTGCTATAACTATAATTTATATATATATATATATATATATATATATATATATATATAGTATGTATAAACACATTTATAAAATATATATATGTAATTTAAGTTACATTTTTAAATACTAGCTAACATTTATCTTCTATTACATTGTAATTCTAATCCGTACAAAACTAATGAAAAACGGATTTAATATCAGTGGCTTTATTTCCCAGTAGTTTGTGCCATCTGATTTACTGAATAGTTTTTCTCATTACTGATATCAACTATTTTAACCAAATCATTTTAACTAGACGTGACAATTTCATCAATAATTGAAACTTATCAATGTCTGCAATTCCTTCCCTTAAAATAGTTACTTCTAGTTCTTGGAAAATTGATTTTTGGAATTTATTTATTGAGTGTCGTTTATAAACCTAAATCCGCTCTCCTTTGGTAAAACCTTTTTTTTATTGATAGTGTAAGGTTCTTTATTAGCAGAAAATTTTTAGTGATGAAAATTAATTTAAACGGAACCATAAAATAAAATAAACAAACAGAACCGTAAAATTTTCACGAAAACAGTTCTGAAATTTAAAGTAAGGTCCCTTCTTCCATCTTTAGGAAAGAGGTTTTTGTGATTTATTTGTTACGAATGAATTTTAGTAAAACATTTTAGCGACAAGAATTAGAAAAAAAATAAACATTTTAGTAGAAAGAATGGTTTATAATTTTGAAAGTTCCACGGGAGGGAAATTTGTAATAAGTAAACGGGGAAATAAGTAAAGGGGTCATTAAATTATTTTTTACTACTCATTTTTCTTTTTCGTTGTGGTTGTTCTAACTATGGTACACTACTACAGGGGCCGGCATATAAACCTGACGATTTTTGAGGGATAATAATTAAACTGTGTTTCGTACTATTAAAACATTTGATTTATCAAATTAAAGATCAATTTTTGCAATGTATAGTGAATTACTTACATAGATTTTTTATTTATTTGAATATTATGTCGTCCAAATGTTTTCCATTACTCCTCACACACTCACTTTAACCTCATTCTAAAATTTGAAATTGCTCGCTCAATCATCACTTGTGGAACCGCTTCAATTTCTCGTTGAATGGCCTCCTTGAGTTCCGCAATTGACTGTGGTCGACTACTGAAGACTTTATGTTTGAGATAACCCCAAAGAAAAAAATCACAAACAGCCAGATCAGGTGAACGCGCTGGCCAAGGAATGTCGCCAAATCGGGAAATCAAATGTCCAGGAAATATTTCTCGCAGAACATCCATTGCGATTCTCGCCGTATGGGCGGTGGCACCATCCTGTTGAAACCAAATTTCATGTCCTTGAAAGTCATTCAGTTTCGGTCACAGAAATTCATTCAACATGTTTACGTATCGATGAGGTGTTACTGTTACTCTCCGATTCAACTCCTCAAAAAAATACGGGCCAATTATGCCGAACTTTGAAACCGCACACCACACTGTAACATACTGACTGTGAAGCGCGTTTTCAAGAATTTGCCGTGGATTATGCGAAGCCCAATAACGTTAATTCTGTTTATTCACAAATCCTGATAGATGAAAATGCGCCTCGTCACTTAAAAGAATAATAGCATCCTGGTGGACATTTTCGAGGATGACCTCGCAAGCTGCTTTGCGAGACGCCTAATCATTTACATTAAGTTTCTGCACTAACGTAATCTTATACGGATTGAATTTCAGGTCGGCATGAAGAATTCATCGTACACTTCGATCAGAAATGGCTAGCGCAGCAGCATGTCTCGCTGCTGAACGTCGTGGAGACCGTGTAACAGCTAGCCTTACAGCGTTAATGTTTTCAGGCGTTCTCATAGTGCGTTTTCGTCCTGTTGGTTTCATTTTTAAAGCAGATGTTGTGTTCCTAAAATTCTTCACCCACAACAGTATTGTATTCCTACTAGGAACAGACGCATATCGATTTAAATTGAAATGTCTCCGAAATAAACGCTGTGTTAAATAACAGAGTCATTATTTTTAAAATAGGCTTCAATCACAAACGCTCGTTCATCCAACCACGACATACTGGCTACTGAAATAGCATGAATAGATCTGTCGATGTACAACACTCCCGCCTTCTCATTGACAGTGGTGCCAACATAACAATTACTACAAAATCGTCAGATTTATATGCCGGACCCTAGTACAATAAACCCAACCACAAGACTGAATTTTATAGCTATACCTGATTATAATATTAATACGTTGATAGTATTGTTTTATTTCATACCGTTAATTTAATATGATAAATTATATCGATCGTTTAATTAGTTACCACTGAATTTATTCGACATCTTACTGAAGATTTATATATACATACATATTTCTTTAATTAAAATGAATTTTTTTAGTCAAATAGGGAGGATTCATATTCGTATCTTCTTCTCGTTATGTAACAAGACATTACGAATAAGAATATGGATTGTTCGATCTAACATTTTATTCTTATTCATTTAGCCATAAATGAGAAGAGGGTATGATAAAATAGTATATTATTCCACAGGAAAGTGATAAGGGTGAATTAATATTGGTAAATTAGGACGAATATTTCTTCCATTTTTCAAAATTGGTTGGCAGCAGCTCTCCATATACCACTTTCTAATGATTTTTTCTTCAATTTTTTATAGTTTCCAAAAACTCATTTATTTATTTAACCAAATATTACATGTAATCTACTGATGTTAACAAGTAAGTAGGTGGTTATGCAATAGAAAACTCCAAACTAAAAAAATGATACATATATAACAAAATTATTATCTCATAAGAATCATTTTTACTGAACATTCAACTCAACCCATATCTTCAGTTTTTTTTTTATAGTAACTTTTTTATTAGACAATATTTTCATATTATTTGGCGGATATGTGGCAACAACATAATTTCCGCAATAAAATTACTTTTTCCACTAATTTTAGTAATTTTTCTTATTAATATATTCTTGTTTCTACTTATGCTACTAGAACTTTCATATATACCTTTGATAATAATACAGTGGTTTTCTAAAGCTTCTAAACTAAATATCTCTACTGGATTCATTGCATAATCATGCAACGAAAAATTTATTTTTCAAAATTATTTTTAATATTCTATTCTACAATCTTTGTAGGAGATCCAAATTATTTTTTAAATCACCGCTCCAAGTATTTAGTTTACCAGTTATGTATGAAATGTACTCTAAAAATGAAAAATGTAAACGGAAAATTTACTCTTTCCAACTAAGATTATAGTAAAAAAAAATTAGTCCAAGTATCTACATATTTTTACTCTTTTAAGTACTTGATCTTTAATTTTCACTAAAGTGTTGTTAGGGATACGAACAGAATAACTTCCAAATATCATGTTTACCATCTTATCAATACTCAACATAGCTTGTTGAGCACGAGCCACCCAGTAATCCCATCTAGATACTGTATTTTATCACTGTGTCAGACCAAGTATTAGCTGTTGAAATTGCAACAGTTCCATTAGCATAAAAAAGATCGTATCAAATAGCATGGCACCAAACACATCACTAATATATAAAACAAACAACAATAGACCAAATATTGTTCCTTGGGGAACTCCTGTTTTCATAAAACTAAGTTTACTTATGCATTCATCTTTTGTTTTCTATTCATAAGACAGTTATTCAGTAATTTGAGTGTACTCCCAGTACAGTAAAATTTTTCCAATATAATCTTGTGATAAC
This sequence comes from Lycorma delicatula, assembly GCF_047948215.1. Taxonomy (NCBI): domain Eukaryota; kingdom Metazoa; phylum Arthropoda; class Insecta; order Hemiptera; family Fulgoridae; genus Lycorma; species Lycorma delicatula. Next base: position 374,750,648 of record NC_134455.1, on the reverse strand, counting down.
AGTGTCAAATGCTTTTGCTAGATCTAAAAATGTTACAATAGTAATTTACTCCTATCTATGTTATTATAAATCATGTTTGTGACTCAAGGCATCTGAAATCCCTTTATTTTTTTCAAAGCCAACCTGCTGTTGTGCTAATATTTTATTTACTTCCATTAAATTAAATCTATCATATTCTATTTTTTCAAAGATTTTAGCTATGTTTGATATCAGAGAAATAGGTCAAAAATTAGAAACCTCGTATCTTTAAGCTAATTTGTATATAAGTACAATTACAGAAATCTCAATGGATAGGCCAGACATACTTTTCAATGCAATTGTTGAAGATATGTCTAAACGGCAGCAAAATATAGGATGATATTGTTTTTACAGTTTTGTTATTAATGCCATTTATTTAATCAGATTTATCCTTCAAATTAATAATAATGCTTTTTATTTCAGTGCAATCAACCGGCTTCATGAAAATTGTTTTCTCATTCAAAATTGGAAGTTTTATACAGAGTGGTTTTTTAGTCCTGTTACCCAATTTTAAATGTAATTTAAGAAAGGGAAATTTAGGTGGAATAAAAAAATTTATTTGTTACTTACAAAAGAGATTTAATAAAAAGCTATTACTTACATAATTGTTAAAAAATATGATCAAAATGCCCACCCCTTGCGGTTATACAAGCACCGACTCTTTTCAACATATTAGTAAAAACCTTTTTAAGAGTCGCATTGGAAATATTCGTGATTAAGTCTGTAATATTGACTTTAAGTTCATCAATAGTGTGAGGATTGGTTTTGAAGGCCTCGGACTTAATATAGCCCCACAAAATGTAGTTAGGAGATGTGAGGTCTGGGGACCTTGGAGGCCATAAGCCCTTGCTTATTATTCGATCATCAAAGAACTCTTGCCGAAAATCCGTAGTTTCTCGAGACGTGTGGCATGTAGCGCCGTCTTGCTGAAACCAGCAATACCGTTCTTGAGGTTCCAGGAGGGACACAAATTGGCTCACAATATTCCTGTATACTTCACCATTTACTGTCCGTTTGAAGAATACGGGCCCGACTATACGATGACGAGATATCGCACACCACACACCAATTTTTTCAGGCTACAAAGATTTGTCTTGTAAAGCCTTAGGATTTTCAACCGTCCAAATTCGACAGTTTTGACTGTTCACATAACCATCGAGATGGTTCCAAGCTTCATCGCTAAAGAACACTGTGTTTAAAACTTCGATTTCGTTATCGTTTACGAGAGACCTAAACCGACGGAAATATTGCAATCGCTTGTTTAAATCTGGAGGCTGAAGCTCTTGGAATAATTGTACTCGATACGGATACAATTAAAATTTTTTAGCGGCTTTCTGAACACTCAAACACGACAAATTTACTTGCGTGGAAAGTTTTCGTAAACATTTCCGTGGAGAATTGAGCAATATTGTTTTCACATTCTCTAAAACGTCATCTGTCAAGCGAGTCGGTCGACCACTACATTTTCTGTCGCAAACACTACCTGTCTCTCGAAATCGGTTTGCTAGCATAGAAATCGACATTTTTTCTGGTGGAGGAACACCAACAAATTGAAATGATTCTTTTACACTCGCGTATGATTTCGTAGCAAAATATTGTTCAAGAATGAAAACTCGTTGTTCTATGGTAAAAGACATTCTGTTCGTAACACGACCGGAAACGGCACAAAAATTTGCACAGCTCAAGGAGAATCAACTCACACTGCCATATTTATACCGGTTGAATAGTGCTACCAACTTCTTGTCACAAAACAAAATTTCCCTTTCTTAGAAAAGAATTACCAGATATTACTAATTGGGTAATAGGACTAAAAAATCACCCTGTAATATTCATGGGAAACAAAGCAAATATATATTAAATAAGAGATGATCTTCACGCCTTCAGTCATCTTAGACCAATCCCTATAAATTACTTAGTCCTGCTTATTATCAAATAATGTTTTGTATTTTTATTACCATTACATCTTTTCAACATAATTTAATTATTTATGCTCATATGTATAAAAACTCAAATATTAATTCTAAACTTATTTATACAAATATATTTATATAAGGATCATTTATACAAGGGATTTATCCAATCATGTTAGTGGACAAAAGTGAGTCCCTCTGTAATTAACTCCCCTGATATCAAAACTAATGCATACTTCTTTTCTTAATAATTTATTTTTATTTAATTCATATAATTCCCAGGTTGTTTTACTATCTAAATGCCAGCGATAGTGATACAAGAAGATAGAGTATAATCCATGACATATGTTACTTAAATATATTATCTTTATTAACCTCTTGGGTTAACTAATCAACTATATAAACTCATAAATTAAATTCACTAAAATTCACCACAAAAACTACTGAATATAATGTAATTTTCTCTTAATATCTAAGAGAATTTTGTATGATGTGTATTGTCAGCTGAGAAAGCTTAGAGTGAAATGTAATGAATTTAATTTATAAGTTTATATAGTTGATTGGTTAACCCAAGAGATTAATAAAGAGAATATTTTTAAGTAAAATATGTCTTGTTATTTTATTTAATTCTATCCAATCAAGATGAAAATAAACTTAAATAAATTACATTTAAGTTAAGATATATATATAAAGTTACAAAATGGAAAAATATATAATTAAGTTACACGATGGAAAAATTCAACACTAACGAAAGATGACAAGCAAAAAAGGAAAAATATCTTCAAGTCATCCGTTCATCTTTCCAGTAAAACTTTAAAAATATTTGAGTTTTATTACTTAGAAAAAACAGTACCATTATTTCTTTACAGAATAAGAAGACAATAATTGAAATTAGTCCACTTTGTGAAGGATAAGGCCAGAAAATATATTAACAACATGCACCTTAATTTTATTTTATTTTCCTCTTGTGTTCATTGCAATCTGTTCAACTAGTGAAGAATAAGCAATCCCACCATGGCCAATGAGATGAGGATAATAAGTAAATGAGGTATAGTCTTGTATAGATTCATGCCACCGATCCCTGAGATGTACGGTTAATTGAAATCTGACCACCAAAGTACACTGGTATCCACTGTTTACTATTCAAATCTGTATAAAAGCAACTAACTTTTACTTTTTTTTCCACTATTTAGTATTCAAATCTGTATAAAAGCAACTAACTTTTACTTTTTTTTCCACTATTTAGTATTCAAATCTGTATAAAAGCAACTAACTTTTACTTTTTTTTCCACTATTTAGTATTCAAATCTGTATAAAAGCAACTAACTTTTACTGAATAAGAGTGAAATTGATATCTTTTTTATTTTGAATATTGTTGGAAGTAGTACTATTTTATTTCAGTCTTCTTAGTTTCAGTCTATTTGAAGCAAATACATAAATGTAAAGACTTTTTTGTGTACTCATATTTTAGGGAAAAATGAGATTTTACAAATAATTACTTGTAGTTAAGTAGTTTTCATTTTGCATGCCACGTGATTAAATAAAAAAATATATATAAATTAATTATTAATAAGCAACAGACAATAAAAGTTACCTGTTTCATATCAACAAACATTTTATAATTTATTTTTCTATTTTACTATGAAACATGAACACTAAGGGAGAAATATTATCAGATTGAAATCTTGTTTATTTATTTACTGAAAATTTCAGGTCATCTGAATGAGGAGGATTTACATATATGTAAGATATACATGCAACTGTTATTAGAACTGAAAATCCCTAATTTTTTAAATATATATAATTATTCTCAAAATTACCATTACTTTCTTAAACATAAATTTTAAGCAATAATGACTGATTTTTTTTTTTGCATAATTTTAATATAATTTTTAGGTGCTGGGGACAGATTAAATTTATGAATAATTTAAAGATTAATTTTCAGTCTGAACGTCTGTCTTTAATTTTTCTTATGATATAAACCATTTAAATTTTCTAGGATCTCTTGGAAAAATCCTAATATGCAGTACTTCATCTCTTTTTAACATCATAATAAAAAAATATATATACACACACAAGTTGCATACTGTAACTGAGATAATGTGTGTGTGGTCAATAACACAAGCTGTGAAATTGCCTGCAGGTATACAAGAATAATAACCATACTAACCATTGTTCTCAATTAATTGGATTATGAACGAAACAAACTCTGTGAATCATTTATTAATTTAAAGCAGCAGTTTTATTATAACATGACAAATCAGAATATTCATTGCATTGTAATTTTTAAATAATACATTTCTTTCAGCATCAGTGAAAAAAATTGTTCAATCAATTAATAAATTTGTATAGAATATAACCTTGCTATTTTACAAATTAGTTTCTAAACCAGCAATCCATTAATTACGCACTAAAACCTCTGGTATTTTTTATGTAATATGCAAAGTTGTAAATTCAATAATAAGGACATGAAAAAAAAAAATAAGAAGAAAGAGAGAGATTACTATAGATATTTGTAGTGAAAGTTCATGTAGAATACTAATATTAGTATTCATGTAGAATACTAAGTAAAAATTTCCTTGGTTCATTTAGATTTCACGTGAAAAAATTTAATTTTTTCTCTACCTGTCATCCTGGTATACCTGTCACTTATAATTCAGTTTAATGAACCAGAGCAAACATGAAAATAACTATTAATTGATGAATGAAGAGAGTACTAGTTAGCATTAGTCAGAGAGTACTAGTTAGAAAGAATACTACAAAAGACATTATCTGGTTTATTCAAAATTGAGACAGAACAACTAGTGAAACCAAACGTTAAAATAATAAGAACTGAAAATACATTCAAGAACTCTGAAAATTCAAGAACAAGAAAATACATTCAAATAAGAACCTTAAAGCTATAGAAAGAGATATCATCATAAGAAATTTCAAAAGTAATGATAATAGTTGCAAAGCACTACAAATATATATATATATATATATATATATATATATATATATATATATATATATATATATACTAACAAAAGGAATAATTTACAAAATGTTATACTTGAAATGTTATCCAGAATCATATAATTATATAAAACATAACAACTCAGACTATTCATGGGCTATTTAAGCTTCACGGTATTTGATGTGAACAATATAAGACCTTATTTCAATTGTGGAAGATTTGGTCATAATGAAACAAAGTGGTATAATGATCCCACATGCCTTAAATGTGCTAAATCTCATAGACTAGTTCTTGCAAAAGCGGTAATATAAGTTGCACTAATTATAATTATAGCAATGCAAAATATGGAACCAACTATAACATCAACCACATGACAACAGACATTTGCATGTGTCAAATATTTACGTTTAAAATCAAGAAGTATATAGATATGACATGACCGTTTACCACATCAACCTTATGTTGCCTAGATATGTGGGTAAGATGAACTCCTTCAACTATTTCAAATGATAATGAGTCATTCTGCATCACCTCTGGCATCTATTTATACAAGTAGCCTATTACCAACCTTTTTGTCAAAAAAATAATAAAACCAATTTATGAGATAATTCAAAGAGAAATTGATTTTGAAGATGTGCAGTCTCACAATAAAAAGTTAAATAGTAATGATGATTTTATTATGTATGTTAATACAGAAAGCTTAAATGCCAACTTCTGCAACCTTGAAATAATGTTGAAAAACTGAACACAAAGCCTAGTGTAAATACATGTGCTGAAAATTGGAGCTTGGAATGCTATCAGCATTCCCACCTATCAGGGTACAAATAATATTACGATAATAGTAAATTGAATAAAGTTGATGGTGTATTAATATATATATATATATATAAAAGAAAGTATTATGAAATATACTGAAGCTATTATGTATGGCAGAGTCTGCGTACTGCGTTTCACTATAAAATTTAATGGTTTGGATATGAAGATATATCTGCTATATATAGATAACATCAGATTCCAAAAACAAAATTTACATTGGAATTTAAATCATTTTTTAATAAATAGAAGAATGTAAGGACCCATTTGATAATTGGAGATTTTAATATTGATCTTTTTTAAGTAGACAACGTAAGTCAGGAATTTTTTTGAACAATTTTTTGGAAAGGGGAATCACACTCCAAGTTTCCAGAGAATAACCAAACCTTTCAGTGATGATTGTAAAGTTACCATTATTGACAATATTTTACCAACCAATAAGATTGAGGTAGAATCTTTTGAACTTAACGGTACTTTTACGGATCATTATCCATTATTTTTAACTCAAAGAGAAACAAAATCAGAACAGCATAGTAATAAACTACATAACTATATAAGCCACAAAAAATTAGAAACTAAGATCTGGAAACTGTTTGAGAAAAAGCGTTGTTGCAGTATCCTAATCTTTTGACTGTTATTTTGATAGAGGAACTAAAGAACATTATTGATAAAGCTATAGTTACAAAAAGCTCCAATAGCATTCATAATTATAAAAAAAGCTATGGCAAATGGAAACTATGGCAATTATGATTTTGTGTAAAACCAAATAAAAGAGAATTTATGTAGAGTTATGAGAAAAAAAACAAATGTTGAAATTTTGAAGATTGAATTTAAAAATTATGTAAGGGTATTGGACAAAGTGATGAAGGATGTCAAAATAACATGATGTTAGAACGTAAGAAATAACAGATACAGAGTTAGTAAAAATCTCAGTATTTAGAAAAATTTAAATGCAAAACTGGCCAAAGTGACAAGACAAGAGATCAATATCATTGATATACTAGATGATAATAACATAAAGATTGTACATCAAGTGGAAATAGCAATTATAATATATTGTATATATTATTTTATATAAATTGTAAGCATATACATTATATATGATATTGGAACAAAATTGGGTGAAAGCTAGAATCAGCCCTTAACTCTAGTAAAAGGTGATTTTTTAGTCCTGTTACCCATTGTTAATGTCTGGTAATTTTTTTCTAAGAAAGGGAAATTTTGTTTTGTGACACGAAGTTGGTAGCGCTACTCAACCGGTATAGATACGGCAGTGTGAGTTGATTCTCCTTGAGCTGTGTAAATTTTTGTGCCGTTTCCGGTCGTGTTACGAACAGAATGTCTTTTACCATAGAACACCGAGTTTTCATTCTTGAACAATAATTTGCAACGAAATCGTACGCGAGTGGAAAAGAATCATTTCAAATTAATTTGTTGGTAATTAATTTTTTGGTGTTCCACGCCAGAAAAAAATGTCAATTTCTACGTTAGCAAACCGATTTCGAGAGACAGGTAGTGTTTGCGACAGAAAATGTAGTGGTCAACCGACTCGCTTGACAGATGACGTTTTAGAGAATGTGAAAACAAGATTGCTCAATTCTCCACGGAAATGTTTACGAAAACTTTCCACGCAAGTCGATTTGTCGTATTTGAGTGTTCAGAAAGCCGCTAAAAAATTTAAATTGTATCCGTATCGCGTACAATTATTCCAAGAGCTTCAGCCTCCAGATTTAAACAAGCGATTGCAATATTTCCGTCGGTTTAGGTCTCTCGTAAACGATAACGGAATCTAGTTTTTAAACACAGTGTTCTTAAGTAATGAAGCTTGGATCCATCTCGATGGTTATGTGAACAGTCAAAACTGTCGAATTTGGACGGTTGAAAATCCTAAGGCTTTACAAGATAAATCTTTGTAGCCTGAAAAAATTGGTGTGTGGTGTGCGATATCTCGTCATCGTATAGTCGGGCCCGTATTCTTCAAACGAACAGTAAATGGTGAAGTATACAGGAATATTGTTGAGCCAATTTTTGTCCCTCCTGGAACCTCAAGAACGGTATTGCTGGTTTCAGCAAGACGGCGCTACATGCCACACGTCTCGAGAAACCGTGGATTTTCTGCAAGAGTTCTTTGATGATCGAATAATAAGCAAGGGCTTATGGCCTCCAAGGTCCCCAGACCTCACATCTCCTGACTACATTTTATGGGGCTATATTAAGTCCTAGGCCTTCAAAAACAATCCTCACACTATTGATGAACTTAAAGTCAATATTACAGACTTAATCACGAATATTTCCAATGCAACTCTTAAAAAGGTTTTTGCTAATATGCTGAAAAGAGTCCGTGCGTGTATACCCGTAAGGGATGTGCATTTTGAGCATATTCTTTAACAATTATGTAAGTAATAGCTTTTTATTAAATCTCTTTTGTATGTAATAAATAAATTTTTTATTCTACCTAAATTTCTCTTTCTTAAATTACATTTAAAATTGGGTAACAGGATTAAAACATCACTCTGTATTTATACAGTTAGTGCCTATATTAAAATTACGTGATATTCTTAGTACATTTTATACTATAAGTTTGAATCATACTATGATTTTCTAACTACAACATTGACCATTTGTTGCAAAACTTTCTTTGACTTCTGGGGACCGATTATTTCCTTTATTAGTTGCTTCATATTTCAAAGCAATTAGAAATGATGTTAAACCTCAAAAAAAGTTTAAGTTGCAATATGGACTTCAGATATAGGATTCATAGAACTTAATTCAATATAATATAATTTATTTATATAGTGACTATAGATCGTTGTTTGTTACATATTTCCCGGAAATTGTGTATTTTTATTTTCTGAAGACACACAAAACTTTTACGATACAAAACCTAAAAGAAATCATTTTAAATAATTTTTAAAGACTTTTGTAGAAGACTACTTCCCTGATTTATATTAGTAGACCTTTATCCATAACAATTGTAAATTATTAGAAAACATGAAAAGAAGTTACTATGATTTTAAGAGAAAGGTAATATTCCCCATTTTATCCTTTCCTTAAGTATTCCTTTAAAATGTTTCTTTTTTTAAGTAATCCCTTTTTAAATATTACGTTAAGTACTCCTTTTAAATTTTTTGGGTTACAACTTTTATTCTAAAATAGAAATTATGATCGGGTTAATACTGTATTAGACCTAATATAAAATTAATATTTTAGATGTTTGAAATTGTTTTAATCGACGCTGAAATAATTTTTCAAAATATTTAATTTGTTTAATTGAAAGAGCGAATAAAATAGTACAATTTCTTTATTAGCGTCTAATAAAAAAATTGTAATTTTGTGTAGAGCTTGTAACCAAATATGATATTGAAAAAAAAATTAAAAACAAAAAATTTTGATAAAATTTAATTTTTAGAAGAATTTAAGCTGTATAAGTAATAACTGAATTTTATATAATTAAGTTTTCCCCGTATGATTCTTTTTTGGATTTTATAATTAAAATCCACATATAAATTATTTATAAAGTTTTTTTTTTTTGTTACTTCCTTGTACGAAGTAAAGGAAATATTGTGATCGCAAAAAATTCCGATTTTCAGATTTCAACGGAAATCATAACATTTTAAACATCCCTGAATCGATTTTGACTAGTTTCGGCGTGACGTCTAAACGTACGTACGTATGTATGTACGTAAGTATCTAGCATAACTCAAAAACTATTAGCCGTAGTACGTATAGAAATTTTGAATTTAGAACTGGTGTAACATCTAGTTTTGGATCTCCGCTTTTGATTGCAATCGACGGATCTAAAAGTGTCCAAAAAAGCCCAAAAATTTGGATTTTAGACGTTTTCTTAACTGCAGTCCTCATTCAGAAATTTTTAACGATATATCATTAGTGATACTTTTTTTCATTGGTTCCAGAGTTATAGCAAAATAAAATTTTAATTAATGAAATATTTATCTCTTACAAGGGGAAGGTACATCGGTTCGAATCAGACTTCATTTCCGACTTTTTTTTAAAAATATATTGATTTATTCATATTTATTAACCTCTGATAGTAAAAAAAACATTTACGATAAATAATAATTCAATAACAGCAATAAAAAAAGTATGAAAAAATCAGAACTTATTAATGAAATAGAAATTTATGTACTTTTCACTTTAAAAAAAAAAAAAAAAAAATTGTATGTGTACTTAAATAGGCGAACAAGGAAGTCATGTCAACATGACATGTTGACAATGGCCACATCACATTTTTTAATTTTGCAAATTAAGCACTGCTAGCCGTAAATTTACAAAATTGTGTAGGCAGGCCACGTTTGGAATATGTAAAACAAATTGTTAGGGATGTAGGATGTAGAGGGTATACTGAAATGAAACGACTAGCACTAGATAGGGAATCTTGGAGAGCTGCATCAAACCAGTCAAATGACTGAAGACAAAAAAAAATCTAGATTGTATTTGTTAGTTTATAATACAAAACACATCGATATTTATTTTAAAACATCTTCTTCTTAGGTATACCGTATATTTTTTTGTATTATAATAGATAATGACGGCGTTATAATTTACGGTTACGAGGTGGCAACTCGGAAGTACCGAGCACTCGGCTGTAACGAACATTCTTAATCGACCCCCTTGAATCTCGTTATAACCAAGTTTTACTGTATTTTCAACTCGATTTATAGAACACAACATACTTCGAGTAATATAGTAAACTTTTGTCAATAACAGGGCACGGGAAAACGGTTGATTTATCGAAGATTTCGTTCTAAAGATTCTACTTCTGAGTTTTGAAAATATTTCTAGTCATTGTTGAAGACACTGTGTTTTTATACTTGAATGGGAAAATAGTTACGTGAGATGAACAATCTCTTTTAATTTCAAAACCGATGAAATATTTATGTATCATACATTACTTCCTCAAAAAACTCCCTCCGAGTGTAGAAAGTGTGCCTGTGTAAATATATCGAGATAAAATATCTAAATTACTTTAGAGAAAAAACATCGAACTAAAGTTTAATTGAAAAAGTGAACTTTGCTTGTAATAATTTACTGTAGTTAAAATTGACTATGATAAACAATCTTAAACAATACCATACTGCTGACTTAGTAAATTAAAAACGTTAACGTTTTTTCATAATTACACAAAAAAGAAAAAAAAACGAGAACTAGTATTTTATGATGTAAGAGCCAAAGAATTTACCACCATTATTATTATTATTACTACTCTTACTTACTCTTTTAATAGTATAGAAATAAATAAACATTAAGAATTTATCGTACAATTTTTTCAACGTAATGTTCATACATCAATTAAATGGATTATATGTTGTTATTCTGTGAATAATTTTAAAATCTTTTATATTAAATAAGGTCAAGGTAATTCTATAATTTGCTGAACATAATTTTCTATTACTTTTTTACATAGTTTAAGAAGCGATTTATTTAAAAATTAAACATTGAAATAGAAAATCAGAATAAAAAAAACAAATCAGGTTTTATTAAACATGATTTTTTTACATTTGTTTGTTATTTAAACTCCTCTCCCGAGTAGAAATAATTTATAAGGTCCAGTTCTTCTTGTACAGGTGTTAAACATTTGATGGACATAAAGATTATAGAGTTGCTTTCTCTGAGAGTAATCATGTGTACTATATAGCGAATTCCTTTGATGTACAGAATTAAGATGCCACTTTTATATCTGAGAATTCCCAACAATTCGGTGGGCTTGGAAAGCTGATACGCATCTGTATATTCAACCCCTTGTAAAATGTAACGGTAAAATACTTCATTGATCACTTTTCCCAGTAAGTTCGGGGTGAAACCTTTATTATTCCCCAGAAGACTATACCATTTTTGAGAAAAACTACAACCTTATGGCGGTTATGGCAACTAAGCTTTCATTACTGTGATTTATTTTAAAATAATTGTTTTAATTTGTTAAAATGAATACTTCAACAAAGAGATAACATTTTCAAGATATTAATAGAAATAAAATAGTTTAATGCTTCCGAAAGAAAAAAGATTTGAAATATTTCTAGATATAAATTTTGTCAGTATTACTTTATATTTATTTTGTAATAATGATCACATCATATTAAAGGGAAAACATAGTTCAGGGGAATTATGGAAAATTTTTGTTCATCTATCAAAGTGGAAATTAATTTTATTGAAAAATTATAACATGAATTAAGCGTAAATAAGTTATATTTCAGCGATACTTTATTCATTCATTATCAATAATTGATATTAATTCGTAAGAGAAATAAAAAAAAAAACTGTACGAAAAACATGATACAATTATAAAATAATGATTTTTATGATTATCCTATTCACATTTCTGTTAAATTTAATAATCGTATTATTTACTTTAAAAAAGTATAAATAATTGTTAATTTATTGTTATTTTATTCAATAAAGCGACAAATAAATCCGAAGAAAACATTGCGTTGCGGACGATATTTGGAGCACCGTAGTTCATCAGAAACGTCACTCTTCGCTACGATGCGGGACTACACACCGTATCCTAGGTGGTGGTGGCGCAGGCACACAGACTGTTCGGGAGAGCGGCCGTCTCCGAACACAGCCATCTCCGGGATGTTCGCTGAGAAGACCGTACTCCACAGGGTATAAGAAAACGGCCTCATGCTGTATTAAACGAACCACCGTGAAGAGGCGGTACGAGAGTCAAAAAATGACAAACCAGGCTTAGGAGCGTCTATATCGCGTAACCTATAAATGTGGAAACCGCGCGAAAATTCCGGCCGAAGTGACAGTTTTCGCAATTAAATTTTGTTAAAACTATAAAAAGCTAGACAACACCCCCATAACGTCCCACGAATTTCATTTAGTCAGCATATGCGACTCCCTCCGGAGAACGGGGTACATTTCACCCTTCAAATACCTAGGGCTCCGTTAGGGACACTCCTGCTAGCCCATAGGTGCCTGGTACCGAAAGGACTTCAGTGGATGGATTGAAGGGGAATCACACCGGGATTACTAGGCTCAAAAGTTTAGTCGCTCACTGTCAGAACCAGTAAATAAATTTCGTGCTGGTCCATACGGATAGGAACGCAAATTACAAAATCCGTCCATAAATAAAACTTAAAATTTATAACCGGCACTAAATAACCAATGAAATCCGCCCGATAATAGAAAGATACAGCAGCAAGGGACATTGTCCAGGCTTCTGCGATCTGTAGGGAGAATTATTGAAACTCCTGCCATTCTTGCGTTCTGTTCCCGTAACAAGAAAGTAATCGTACAGTTCATTAATATTTCCTAAAATTGTTTTCTTACTGCTAGGCATCACAGTATAAAAATGGCGAAAGAGATATCTAAACGAATAAAAATATTGTTATATTGTTGAAAATTTATAAAAAGGAATTAATTACAATGGAACATTTTTGCTAATTTCTTCATTCAAAAATATTTTTTAGGAGGTTTTGGGAGAGAGGTTAAACATTAAACAACTTTTTTAAAAGCCTAAATTTAATTTACCGTGCTTCCGTCAAATTTAAACTGTCAAAAATTCTCTAACTGGAAGGTAATAATGCAACGATACAGGTATCTTGTTAACAAAAACTGGCTAGTTTTTCCTCCTTGAGATTATTGGCGTTTATAATTTCTGGAGCAATAGCTTCCCACAGAATTTTCATGTGTTTTGAGCCATTTAGCTACACATTAATAAAAAATAGAAAAAAATCCAATAATTTGATCCCCGTAAATTCTTGTTCTAACATTTAAAGTTAGTGATGATGAGTGTAATCTTCATGAAACGTGTGGTCTTGGACTTCACCACTATCCACTGTTATGACAGTTAATTGTATAATATTAACAATGTAATTATTTTATGTAATATAACGATTAACTAAATAATATTCTTCCGATCAGAAGTTACTTTATATAAAAATAAGTTATTTTCGTTTCAAAAAAAATATGTAATAATATAGATCACTGAATTATTTAATTATTTACTATACATATATATATATATATAGAAATAGATAAGTTATAATACAATAATTAGCTACCATATAGTAGATAATTGCTATGAGCACATGGTTACCAACCAATTCTTAGTAATTAAATACGTTTAGGAATTTATTACCTACAGCCTTTTGTCTTTATTAAAATATTATTGTTTAGTTCCACAATAGACTCCTAATGTAAAGTTCTACTTTCATTATATATCATAAAACATGTACGTTTAATAGGTAATATTAGCATATACACAATATATGAAAAATGTTATATAATTAATTATTAAAACAATTAACTTGTATAATAAATTAATTACATTTCATATAAAATGATTGTTATTTAAAAACAGAACAACGTGGTGTATTAAAATAACTTATTTAAATCAGCTATATTAGTGAGAAAGTGAGTACTCTCTCACTAATATAAATCTCTCTCTCTTTCTCTCTCTCACACACACACACACACACACACACACACACACACACACACACTCACACTCACACACAGAGAGAGAAAGAGAGAAGTTTGCACAGGTAAATGTTTATGGACTAAACTCTTCTGAAGGGTAAATTTAATTGTGTTTTTCTTTAATTCGTGGGCGTTTTTTTATATGGAATCCAAGAAAGTATAAATTATGACATAGTGTAAATAAAAACAATGTCACTGTTATAACGTATAAAATATTTTACAGCTTATTTATCTACCCACTTCGTTGTGTTACCTGAAAATTATTGCTCAGAGATGAGCAATAATAAAACTGAATGTATTAACATATCAAGCTTGTTAATACATTAACAAGTTTGATATCACTGGTAGTAAGCATAATAATCTCAGCAGTACTAACGTCACGCTGGAATCGGAGGTCAGACGTGAGATTTAGCGATCGCACAGGCTGCAATGACGACCGGAGTATCCTATAACAGCTACCAAACAGCTTCATTCGCGTACACTTCTCAAACATAAAATATATGATAAAAGTTATTCACTGCTTCAAATGCTGCAGGTATGGTCACAGGACTACGTTCTTTAATAATCCGGCAATCTGTGCTCATTGTGGTGATGAGGGTCACAAGCGTGACTCGCGTCCGAAGAAGTCCGACTTGAGCTAATTGCAATCATGTTCGGAAGGAGTCCAAGAACTCAGTGAATAGCAAGGAATGTGGTTTGTATCAGAGGGCTGTCACTATGTACTTGAATTCTTTAGCGTTAAATGATTAAATTCAGTTAAATGTACGAGTGCTTACATTGTTCAAATGGAGTTCGATAAAGTCGCTCTTCGTAGATGGTAGAATGTTGTTTTATTGCAGCATCGATATATTGTGTCCGGAGAACTACCAGGTTTTTCTTCTTGGAAGCAATTCTATTGCGGTTCTAATAGCATTTCCGCTGTCGTGTGTAAAAGGGAAATAGATTGCGTCTTCATTCGACAGCTCTCTAATAATAATGTTGTTCCGTATGGACGTAGAAACATGCAAATTCATACATTCAGTATAGAAAGTGATGATTCCACTGATCGTCATCTTGATATCTGGGATAAAATCCTACGATTTTCTGATTTGCGCCTGTTTGGGCGAATAGGCTAAAGTTTAAAAAGCTTATACTTATAAGTTCAACGTCTTATACTTTTAACCATCTCGGGTGGCTACCGTACGATTTCAAGGGAGGCGATCTTGGTCAGTGCTGGCGTGAAACCGATAGACTGCGTCAGAGGGGCAACAGTGTTATGTCACCAAGAAGTTAGGTGAATTAACTTTTGACAAAGTTCGTGAAATTGAACAACATGGTAATGCTTTGAGGTAGGTAAGATGGGATGAGGCAGAAGGTGGACGTTATACACACGGTCTTTTCCTAATGATGTTAGTTTGCAGGATGCAAATTAACAAACTAATTTGGGTACACCTGAATAGGTACAATATCTTTCTTGGCATGGCGCTTTCCGGGACAGACTGCTAAGGTTTGTCCTGGTGGACTCAGGAATGTCTCCGCAATGCGGACAGTTGCACGATGAACATAATATTCTATACGTCTGTTCAAAGTATGAGTTGATACCCATGGAGATTATCTATCGGTTCGATATTATCGGGTCGGCATTGGATCTCCGTGTCAATTGGCGAAACCAGGCCGTTTGGATAACAGTTCAAAATTTCATATACTATTTGGCAAAAAAAGGATTGCCAAGGGTATTTAGGTACCACCTGAGTTTTACCGTGTTCTTATTTTGTTTGTTTTGTAACTGGTAACCCTTTGTTTTTGTTTTTTTAATTGCGTGTTGAATTCACTTCTTTTTTCATCGGGTAGGTTGTGGATTTCAGTCCTTTCCTTATTTTTTTTACTCAGTCTAGTTTGAGACTAACGTAAGATGTGTTTTGTTTTTAGTTTTGTTGTTTTATACAGATAGAAGTACACCGATGGGAATATCACATGGGGCATTCGCATCGGTGACATCCTGCGTGAGGCAAGAACAAGGCTGACAGATGCCTTTTTCCGAGGTTCTGAAGATGACCTCCGGTGAACTTCATGAGGGCTAGGTACAGAGGAGGGTGGCGTGGCGACTGAAACTGTCACATAGTGGGTGTCTTCCCCACGGGGAAGGATGTATTATGGGAAAACGAGTCATAAATTTCATCACAACAAAAATTTTACTTTTGATAAAACAGAAGTGATAAATATTATTAATTCGTGTACTTTTAAAGATGTTTAAAATAGAATATTTTAATGTCTTATGATTAATTTCTTTTAAATTATTATTGCTTTATCTAAAAACACATATGGCAATACAATTATGTACATATATTCGAAAAATACAAAAAAAAAAAATAAAATTACCAACAAGAAAGCAGAAAATATAAAATAAAAGAGAAGGATACAATAAAAGGATAGGATAAAAGAGAAGGATATTCAGAAGGATCTGAATGTAAAATAAAATTTATTAGAAAAGTTGAAAGAAAAACTTAATTTCAATTAGTCAGAAGATAAAACATAAGAAAATTTGTTAATAATCAGAAAATTAAGGTAAAAAGAAATGCGATTTAAAAACTTTTCTGTAATAAATGAGAAATTAAAAAAATTAAATTCTGAAACAAAAATCTTTATTTTATACTCGCGCCAAAAATTACTCTGATGTTTGCCTGTACGTCAACAAAATATTTTCTCAGATAACCGAGCCCATGTTCAAAACAGTCAGTTATAAACAAACAAAAACGTGAAATTTAACCACCCCTCTACAATTTCATAAGAACTGAACGATCAAAAAACGTAATACAATCGTCACGAAGAACATAAAAATATTGCGATTGCAATAATTCAGTGCCATCTGCGATCGCTGATTTAATTTTTCCGTTATATGGACACTACAGTAATCAAAAGGAGGTCAAATCAATATTCTTTATGAAATAATTATTTCTTTCTTAATTTCTAATTCTAATGTGTCAGCGATTTTACTTTTATAGAGTTATATAATTTACATCTTGTAATAAAGATTAATAAATGCTACCGAACGAGTTTTATACATGTAAAAAATACACTAACGTGTTGTACTTTTGCCGATATATTTAAAGTTTTAAAAGCTTATCGGTAAACTGTTTTCTTCTCATAATAAAAGAAAAGTATCAATGATAATCAGTAGAGTACACTGTTAATATTATCATTCCTGTGTAAGTTAATATTCAGACAAAATAAAAAGAGTTCTTGAAAGAACAAAGAAAAAGATTATTAAAATCAGTGATAGGAACATATAAACTTTGAAAACCTTGTTTCTATTGGTGTAAGATTCATTTTTTCAGGAAATTCACGTTTTTAGATGCACGAGTTATGGTGGCAGACAATTTTTTTTATATTTTTTCTCTTAAATTTTTGAATTAGACCGAGCAGCACGGAAACATGTTACTGAAAAAAGAAAAGTTAGTATATCAGTGTTACATTGTTGTTTATCGGATGAGAATATGATATTTGTTTTAATAGATTATCAACAAATGTCTTTCAGAAAATCTAAATAAAGAGAATTAATTATCGATTTAATTTTTTGGCAATCATAAAAGGGGTAATTAAAAAAAGTACATATACTGTTTATGGATATGCATGATACTTGGATTTGTACATATATATGTACAATTGATCATTTACTTCTTTCGAAGTGTTCATTTAATAATCAAATTAATTAACTTTATTTTTTCTTTCTTTGTTAATTAGTTAATGGAGTAGAAAAAATTATTACTAAGATGCATAAGGTGTAAATGATGTTTTTGTAACGTCGACGTTGTTGATTATGTTGTATTTTTGACGTTTCTGTATGTAACGATTTATCAAAAGACTAATCGTTGGTTACAGAAACGTAATATTACATACGAAGTTCATCTCATATGAGATGTGATAAGATCGAGATACGATTCAGAAAAAATAGCAATTGGATATACTGTTTCCTAAGTTTCTATTCTTCTAAAGATCATTTCTGTAATTAATGATAATTTTCTTGGAATGATCTAAGATAATTTTTGATAAGTGAGACTCAAAATATTATCTTTGGGTTCAATGGATGGTTTAAAAAACACGTGTAACTACAATCAAACACGTACTCGGCGAAGGATAGGCAAATGCATAGTTCCTTGGCTGTAAAAAAAATTAAAAATCTAGCATTATATTAAAAATTGAAAACATAGTTGAGTTTATCACAAAAAAAGGTTCATATCATATATTTAAAGCAGTTCAATCAACCTTTGAAGTATTTTGGATGACTATCAAAATCACAAATTCACAATATAGAGCATATATGCGAATTTTTCTGTCACCAGCTGATCTCCTAATTTATATATTTTTACAAACTTCCCTCTCTTTCAAGAATACAAATATATATATACTTCCTTGTTCGAAATAAAGGAAGTATTGTGATCGCGAAAATTATCGGTACAGATTTCAACGCAAATATCCATTTTCACTATCCCTGAATCCATTTTAATTAGTTTCGGGGTGACTCTGTATGTACGTATATATCCCGCATAACTCAAAATTAGCCGTAAGATGTTGAAATTTTGGATTTAGGACTGTTGTAACTTCTAGTTGTCCACCTCACCTTTTCATTGCAATCGACTGAACCAAAAGTGTCCAAAAAAAAACCAAAAATCCAAAGAAAATTGGGATTTTGGACTTTTTCTTAACTTCAGTAATAAGCCATCATTGAGAGCTTTTCAATGATATTTCATAAGTGGTACTTATTTTCATTGGTTCCAGAGTTACAGCCAAATAAAATTTTAATTAATGAAATATTTGAACTTATAAAGATGGAAGACACCCGGTTCGAATCAGATTTCATCTCCTTTTTTTTAACATATTTTTTTCGCTTAACTATATTGATTTATTAATAATTATTAACTTCTGATTGTAAATAAAGTTTTATGATAAATAATAAATCAATAATAATAATAATAAATATGAAAAAATATCAGAATTTATTAATGAAATAAAATTTT
Organism: Lycorma delicatula; assembly: GCF_047948215.1. Classification (NCBI taxonomy): domain Eukaryota; kingdom Metazoa; phylum Arthropoda; class Insecta; order Hemiptera; family Fulgoridae; genus Lycorma; species Lycorma delicatula. The sequence goes on along the minus strand of NC_134455.1, from coordinate 374,731,506 downwards.
ATGTACTTTTCATTTTAAAAAAATGTGTTATGTAATTTAATAAGCGTACAAGAAAGTCATGTGGTGTCCACAACAGATTTTTTTTATTATATTATATATATATTTGTATTATATAATAATAATTAAACGTATATTATATTACACAGGGTTATTCAGGAGGATAGGGCGATACTTTGACAACTCATTCTAGAGGCTAAAAATAAGAAAAAAGTTCATATAAACATAGTTGGGAAAACGCTTAGTTAGTGAGTTACACAGGGTGAAAGATTTCGCCCGAATTTTCTCTCCTTTTTTCACATTCAGTGGTCCATCTTTGTTATTTCTACTACATTTCATTACTTTCGTTTTGTTCTGGTTTACATTCATGCGGTAGTTCTTGCGTAGGACTTCATCTATGCCATTCATTGTTTCTTGTAAATCCTTTTTACTCTCAGCTAGAATTACTATATCATCAGCAAATCGTAGCATCTTTATCTTTTCACCCTGTACTGTTACTCCAAATCTAAATTGTTCTTTACATCATTAACTGCTAGTTCCATGTAAAGATTAAAAAGTAACGGGGATAGGGAACATCCTTGTCGTACTCCCTTTTTTATTACGGCTTCTTTCTTATGTTCTTCAATTATTACTGTTGCTGTTTGGTTCCTGTAAATGTTAGCAATCGTTCTTCTATCTCTGTGTTTGAACCCTATTTTTTTTTAAATGCTGGATATTTTAAAATTCCAGTCTACGTTATCGAATGCCTTTTCTAGGTCTATAAATGCCAAGTATGTTGGTTTGTTTTTCCTTAATCTTCCTGCTCCTATTAATCTGAGGCATAAAATTTCTTCCCTTGTCCCTATACTTTTTCTGAAACTAAATTGGTCTTCTACTAACACTTCTACCACTCTCCTCTCAATTCTTCTGTACAGAATCTAGTTAAGATTTTTTATGCATGGCTAGTTAAACTAATTGTTTTGTATTCTTCACATTTATCTGCTCCTGCTTTCTTTGGTATCATGACTATAACACTTTTTTTGAAGTCGGATGGAACTTCCCCTTTTTCATAAATATTGCACACCAGTTTGTATAATCTATCAATCGCTTCCTAACCTGCTTGGGCAGTAATTCTATAGGTATTCTGTCTATTCTAGGAGCCTTTCTGCAATTCAAATCTTTTAATGCTCTCTTAAATTCAGATCTCAGTATTTTTTCTCCCACCTCATCCTCTTTTTCCTCTATTACACCATTTTCTAATTCAATATTTAAATAAAGATTTTTAATTATTTAAAAGATTTTTGTTATTTTTCTTAATATCTAAATTACATAATCTAAATTATATTTATTATCTAAATTTTTAATATCAATTTTTTAAATATCTTAATTAAAAGTATAAAAAATATATTTTTAACAAAATCTCTTACTTAGATTGCAATTGTGTCCCATTAGTTAATCAACGGGTTATATAATTATTATTTTTTTTTTATAATGTTGTCTATATTATTTGTTAAAACGCTTTAAAACATTCAAATCATTACAATTACTAATATTATCGGACTATTATTTCTTATGCAATACGTAACTGTTAGAAAAATCATTTTATTATAATAGTGCTTTTGCTTGCACCAAATTTATTTCATCTCGGCTTCGCAGACGTTAGAATTTATTGTTTCTAACATCAAAGGTATTATTTAAAATATAAAATATGTATTTATTCATGTACAATGGAACAAAATTAATTAAACTTAACTTTTTCCGATAATTTATTTAAACTTTCACTTTACGTAATATGATGAAGACTTTATTGAGGAAAGGTTTCTTTCCTTTGAAGAATTGTTTCGTAAGTTTTCTTTGTTTTTTATTAGAGGAAAAATTAATATTTTTAAATAAATTTAATTAATAATAAATCTTTAATATTAATTAAGTTTTTGTAGAATAATTAAAAACATGGTTTTTTTTACAGCCGTTAAATGGTGTAGTTTTTAATATAGAAATACAGCGCGCGTGCACGCGCGCAAACACACACACACACACACAGAGAGAGAGAGACTCACACAAACATATATATAATTATGTATATTTTGTTTTTGCACATGCATTTCTTGTGTAGATTGACTTTTTCTACATGTTTCTATTTTTTTCTATATGTAACTTTAAGGTAAAATATGAATAACTTTTTAAGATATATATTATATACTAATTACTAAAAAGAAAAAATTACGAGATACAAGAAACTTAACAACAATTCCACATTTAAAAGAACAAAAACTTTTAACTTAATGCTTAAGTATTATAAAACGATTGGAGATCACGTAGTTTCATCACTGACTTAGATTCGAATTATTCCATGACCAACAATCGGGACAAGGGCACCGATATCCTCCAGCAATAATCAGAATGACGTCATACGATTAAGAGTCCGCATATTGTACAATTTTTATTTTTAATCTATTAATCTATATTTATTACCAAATTTTGTAATCTAATAACAACAAATCTCTTTTAAAAAAATTAATCCTTTCTTTATAGAAAAGTTCTGTAATATTTTATGTCATTCCCGTTTATGAACGGCACAGTTGCGCTAAAAAAAAAAAACCGTGCCTAGGCATAAATTATTAACCTGGATTGAAAGTGCAAAGAACTTGAAAAAGTACTTCATATCGAGCAGGAAAAAGATCAAATACCCTACATGTAACAGAGGACATTTTTCAAATGATCGGTAATAGCAGCATGAGTTCATTAAAGGAAGAATTTCAATAATAAGCGTTGCGGAACGTGTTGGAAATGAACAAGAGACGGATGAAAGCCATAACGTACAGCGGCCTTCGTTTACATCACGAGTATAGGATGATAGGATTATAGGAGAAAGGAGAATGTATCCCGACAAGAGACTTTAATCCAAAAGCGTGTGGGTGCCTTCGCATAATACACACATACAAACAATTATGTTTAATTCTCAGTGCGTAATATAAGGAGAAATTGTGTATTTATAATCAGAGAATGTTCGTAAACCAGTTTATTACGTGAAAAAGTGATTATTTGTCTCTAATTAAACTGTATCGATCGTAAAAAGAAGATTGAATCAAATAGCACAACATTCATAAAAACATAATATGAAACTTCACAATATTTATAAAATATCTTGTTTTATTATAACTAAATATTATGATATTTTTCTTTTTAACAAAGCGTTATTGAAGACAGTATGATCGACCAATAAAATAATACAAATAGAATCATGCGGTGAAACACTCATGTTGAAGCAATCGTTAATCTACGTACTTTTAAAAAAAATAACGAATAATGTCATGAAATAATAGTTTTTATTTATGAAATTATTTCATGAAAATTAATTTTTTTATTATTGAATCGGTGAACATACAAATCTCACCATCCGATTATTTTCGACAAGCTATTTTCAGATTATCTTTACAGCATCTTCCCGTAATATTTTTTACGACAAATGAGAGATATTTCTATACTTAAGCTTGATTTTATTTACTCGATTATGTCTTATAAAAGTAAAAGTATAAAAATATTTATTTTATTTTTAATGTATAGTACTTTATTCTTGCAAATGTAGTATTATAAATGAGATAATATTTTCTAATCGAGAGAGCTAATGTCGTTGATTAGATATTATATTATTATTCAATAGTCATGTTAAAAAACAATTTAATCGTAACATTTTAAAATATTTTTATAATCAAACGGACCTTTTCTCCGATTATAACTTACCCAAACACATTCCTTACACTTTCTTTATTGTTAAATTACAATTTATATTACTTTTAAAAATCACTGGTGTCTAGGTTTAATTAAAACGTAATTCTTACATAAAACTTAAATACTGGATGTTGGCGAAACGATAAAAGTTCTATAAAAATTGTGATTATTAATCTTAAAAGAAAAAGATAACATAAATGCATAAAAATCTTTTTACGATCAAAAATAAAATACGGAAATTGAAATTAACTCTGCGGAAATGTTAATTTAATCTGCAGATAACTTAAGATCACAACTGTACCGTGAATTAATGAGGATATACAACGTAAGTGACCGGAAATGAAAGGATAAAATAAGCTAAGCGCTTATTCATTCACTTAAGTAATTTCTACTCGATCGATAATGAGTCTTATTAAGTGAAAAGTGTACGTTTTCATTTTAATATTTTATAGAAAGAAAGGAAAAAATATATAAATGACTTGCTAATAAGAAGTTTATTACAAAATCCGTAAACTCTTTGTATTATCTTATAACTGTTAATTAAATTTCTGAAACTATCGATTTTAATTTTCCTTGATAACTCGCCATATTTTTTCTTATATCCAAGTGTTCCAAATGGATTTCCAGCTCGTTCCTATTAAAATTCCTGAATTTACATCTGTCGAATCAATGAAAATCAGTAAAACAACTGAGCTTAGTTTTATTTAAACATTAATTTTTCACAAAAATAAAGGGTTAAGATTTATTTCTAATAAGCCCGTATTCTTTTTACTTGGAATCAGGAGAAATAAACGATTTGGTTTCCAAATCAAACCGGCAGGTAAAACGGTGATTAAAGTTTAAATTTTACTTGTCAATTTTTTTATTTTTTAATCGGAAAATAAGTTTGTGATTCTACTAAAGGTAATTTAGGCAGCTTTTGAGGGAGCGACGGTGACTATGATTGGTGATAGTGGCTACGCCCGATAGTACTGTTATCATCACCGAGCAACGTTGTTTTTCGTTACCGGCAGATTTATCTAAACACTCTTTGCACTTACACTTTCAATTGTTGTTGTTGATGACATTTCCAACGTCACTGGTGTCTGGTCCACATTCCAATTTTATCTAGGAAATACTCGTAGTTGTTCTTTTTTATAAATTTATGATATATATTTGAAACTTTGTCAGTTTATATCCACATGCTTCTGCTAGCCGATATTATAGTCCTTTGAATAGAAAAACTATGTCAGCAAAACGATCGGTGCATTCAGTTAAGCCTAGAAATAAATTCATCCCTACCGATATTTAATCCATCGGTGATTTCAAATGCTTTAATCTGGTACATTTCTGCAGAAATCGCGTATCTATACCAACGTACAATTTCAATTGCAATTTCTTTTTTACATTTCCATTATTATTTTGCTACGCTGAAATACTTTCTTCTTTTATAGACTGCGAGAAATTCGTTTCTTTCTTTCACCACTCAGAATGCAGGACTCTGCTATATTAAATTTTCTGCCTGAAGCACGATTTCTAGCTCTTTTGCATAAGCAATAACACGTAACGTTTCTGCTGCAGTGAATGGATGAATGCAATCAACGTTTTCCTCATTCTGTAGTGTACACAAAACTTTTAAATGCTGAACAGTAATTTTCAGAATAAAAAACTGAACATAAAATGTATAAAGATTAATCGATAAAACACTTTTCGTATGAAATAAGAATACCCTATGGGTGAGAAAAATACGACGATAGCTTCCGATAAGTCTAGCGACGCCACGTAGTTCATAAAGAGTTTAATTTTGTAATACCGGAAATTATTCATAGCCAAGTTTTTTGTTTTATTTAAGTAATTCTATTTCACTGTATGTAGATTTTATAATCAAAACAAAGGAAATAGTATTACTGTTCTGTATGGATTGATTAATACACAGTGAATTTTTAGTCCTTTTACCCAGTTGTTAATGTCTGGTAATTTTTTTCTAAGAAAGGGAAATTTTGTTTTGTGACACGAAATTGGTAGCGCTACTCAACCAGTATAGATACGGCAGTTTGATTCTCCTTGAGCTGTGTAAACGTTTGTGCTGTTTCCACTCGTGTTACGAACAGAATGTATTTTTCCATAGAACGAGTTTTCATTCTTGAACAATAATTTGCTTCGTAATAAGCGAGTTTAAAAGAATCATTTCAATTTGTTGGTGTTCCTCCGCCAGAAAAAAAAAGTCAATTTCTAGGCCAGCAAACCGATTTCGAGAGACAGGTAGAATTTGAGACAGAAAATGAAGTGGTCGACCAACTCGCTTGACAGATGTCATCTTACAGAATGTGGAAACAAGATTGCTCAATTCTCCACGGAAATTTTTACAAAAACTTTCCACGCAAGTTGGTTTGTTATATTCGAGTGTTCAGAAACCTGCTAAAAAATTGAAATTGTATCCGTATCGCGTACAATTAGTCCAACAGCTTCAGTCTCCAGATTTAAACAAGCGATTGCAATATTCCCGTCGGTTTAGGTCTCTCGTAAACGATAACGGAATCGAAGTTTTAAACACAGTGTTCTTTAGTGATGAAGCTTGGATCTATCTCGATGGTTATGTGAACAGTCAAAACTGTCGAATTTGGACGGTTGAAAATCCTAACGCTTTACAAGACAAATCTTTGTATCCTGAAAAAATTGGTCTGTGGTGTGCGATATCTCATCATCGTATAGTCGGACCCATATTCTTCGAACAGAAAGTAAATAGTGAAGTATACAGGAATATTGTGCGCCAATTTGTGTCCCTCCTGGAACCTCAAGAACGGTATTGCTGGTTTCAGCAAGACGGCGCTAGATGCTACACGTCTTGAGAAACAGTGGATTTTCTGCAAGAGTTCTTTGATGATCGAATAATAAGCAAGGGTTTATGGCCTCCAAGGTCCACAGACCTCACATCTCCTGACTAATTTTTGTGGGGCTATATTAAGTCCGAGGCCTTCAAATACAATCCTCACACTATTGATGAACTTAAAGTCAATGTTACATTTACAATGTTACAGACTTAATCACGAATATTTCCAATGCAACTCTTAAAAAGGTTTCTGCAAATATGCTGAAAAGAGTCCGTAGTTGTATAACCGCAAGGGGTGGACATTTTGAGCATATTCTTTAACAATTATGTAAGTAATTGCTTTTTATTAAATCTCTTTTGTAAGTAACAAATAAATTTTTTTATTCCACCTAAATTTTCCTTTCTTAAATTATATTTAAAATTGGGTAACAGGAGTAAAAAATCACTCTGTATATGTATTAATTTAATGATTATATCTTCATAAATGTAAAACCTTAAAATCAGTCCATGTACGACGTGCAAGCTATTTTTTCAACCGTCATTTCAGATAAAATGGTGCAAGTGATATAAAAGGATGTATTTTGTATATATTTTTATAATGAAGAATGTCAATGAATTTCAAATCATTTTCTAAAAAAGCTAACTAATAAAAATAATATAAGTAAAAACGACCAAACTGATTGCAAATTTCATTTTATTGTTATCATTTTTGAAAAAATAAGAAATTCTATATAGTCTAACGACACTATTAATAAAACTACTCAACGCTAAAAAAAAATAAATATATATTTTCAGTTTATGAATTTTTTTTATAAAACAATTAATTGAATTTCAAAAATTGATTAATTTGATCAAACTTTCTAGTAGTTGTATATTATTATTTATTTTTATTTTCAAAATTTTTAAATAAAATAATAAACAAACTGAAAATGAATGTATTAAAAAATGAAAATGTTTTTTTTGTAATTTAATGTAATATTATTAATTTTACAATAGTAGTATTTCAATGCGACAATCACTTTTTTTAATTCACTTCGACAGCTATTATATTACAGTTAAAATTAAAGTTTTTTGAACAAAATTTATCATATCCCACATACAAATCCTCTGTTGTTCTGATAGTCTTTATATTTTTATTTTTTATTTAAAAAAACATGTTATGATTCCTGTTTCTGCTTCAGATTCTTGGCAAAGGAAGTAGAAAATACTATATATATATATATATTTTGTAATAGTAGTTTCATTCTTCGGCATTTCATCTATTCAAACTACTCAAATATTATTTTATTTATACTGACATAAAACAATCGAATATTGCAATAACAAATACGAAATTATTTAAAATTTAATTTTACTAGCAATTTACGTAGTTAAAATCAACGAGAAATTAAATAAAAATAACTGGATGCCATTCAATCACTAATATAGTGCAAGTATAACGTTGTTATCATTCTGAATAAATTCCTTAGAGTTATTGACAAAAGTAATCTAGAAAGTTATTAAAAAATAAATTTGGATTCCGAGAATTACATATTTTCCGAATTATAAAAACCTACCAAACACTAAATGGGCGTTTACATTATTAAGGAAAACAATTTGAATAGTTTTTCTAAAAATACTATTATAAAATATAAAAATCTTAGTACTTTTTACTTTCTTTGCCAAGAATCTGAAGCAAAAACAGGAACCATAACATTTTATAAACTCCTCAAAAATCTCTGTATCGTTTTTAAAACATTCTGCTTACATAGCTTCTTTTCAGTAAGTATTACGGCGTCTAAAGAAAATGTTGTTCTTTGTTGTTAAAAACAGGTGTTGTTAAAAACTGATTCTTTCATTAAATTCGTCGAAAGTTCAGAAACTGTTTATATTCTTATTTTCTATCATTGAGGTTTACCCTTAGGTCATCCTTTTATGCTTCTTTTTTTCCATCTTCCTGAAAATCTTGACATTGAATTCCAAGGTTTTGGCAGCCTTGGAAATGGAATCATCCGATCCTCTGCGGCTTCCAAATAGCTCACCTTTTAAATGATTTTAACCTTGGTTTACTACTTCTTCCGTGATTAGACAGTTTCTCGATTTTGAAGAATGATTCCCGTGACAGTTGAGACAGACAGATGGATCCCTGCACGAGTCACCAGGATGCAATGTCTCACCAAAAACACAGATCTGTTTCCTTGTACATCGTGTAGCTGTATCCAAATCTCTGACATCCAAATCATCGCAATAGAGTCGGGATGAACGAACGGATGTCTAATCTGTGAAAGTAGGCCTTCATTTTTTCTGACACTTCGATTTGATGAATGAGAAGGCAGGTAAGGCGGTCTCCGTTGCGTCCTGTGTTCAATCGTCGACACGTTACAACTACCTGTTCATTCAGTTCCACGGAAACTTCCTCCTCTCTGCAGTTCAGCAAGTCTCGGCGAAATACTACCTACTTCGAGGTATTTAGAGTACAGCGCGGTGCAACCTCAATGTCTAAAAGTTCAATTTTCTTCGTCTTCAAAACCCGTGACGATTGTAAATCGTTGAGGATTTCAATGAATCCTATAGCAGTTTTCCTAACCTCCTTTATACGTCCTCCTTCAGATTCGTGATACTACAAGCTATAACGTAAGGACTAATCTTGCCAAAATTCCCTTTTATCTTTTGATAAGTAAATATTTTGGTATCGCTATACCGATTTTCAAAGCTTGGTTCTATCCGACTTTTCTACATTTGTAGATTCAATACTTTTCCTTCACTTCGCTCGCGAAGACAAAGTCTCACCGAGTCAGGGTTTTCGAGTGGACCCTCTGCTACAGAAAGTGTGGAACTTGAAAATTTCATAAAAAAGAACAACGCGAATCAACATGGCAGAAGATGCGGCCGGAGAGGCGGTTAGACATGTTCTCGATCACTGATCTTGCCTGGATTCCCCAGTTAGTCGCCTGTTACAGATTTAATCTGGGCGGGAGAGTCAAGTATTGTCTGACCCGCTTTATCCCAGGGCTCGCATGTAGCAGTAAGAGCACCGATACCCTTACCCGAGGAAAAATCCCTGCCAAAGGCCGAAATGAGTGACTTAAGATGAGCGGAGAAAACCTTTGGTAGAGCAAACTCAAATCAGCCCAGCTCAATCCGATTTCCACCCCGGATAAGCACTCCTCGTTCGCACTCTGCCCATCATCGGCGAAAAACAGATCACGATCATGCCTCCCGTGTCCCCGCTGCAAACTCCGAAACCAGAAGCACAACTGCAACCAACTCGGAGAGCTCGAGACCGCCAATCCCGTACTCCACAGGGAAGCTACTGAGCAAAACCATTGCCATGTTGGCCGACATAAGTGAAAGTACCGAAGTATTACGTCGTTGCTCACCCAGGATATGTGCGTAGATACAAAAGCACAAACAGGGAATTGGGTTTTGTCCGGGTATTATTATTATTTATTTTATTATTATTATTTTTTTTTTTTATTATTATTATTTATTGTAAGAACTGTTTTCAAGATATCAACGATTTAGTAGAAAATTGTGTTGTACCACTATTTTCATAAATAGACGTAATTTTTGTTATATTTTGTATCTATATTAAATATTTTGAAAATTACGACGAAAATGTTAATACAACATAATATTCTACTAAACTGGTGAAATCTTGAAAATAATAAATTTTATTTCTATTAATGAATATCAAAAAAAGATGTATAATTGCGGAGACCAATTATCTATCTCTTTCAAAATAAAATTAAGTGAATCGGTAAAAATACTCTTAAGCTAAAATGACCCTGAAAAATAAGACACTGCATAAGCATTACTAAGTACTGAAGTTGACAAAATCCAACAACACAGTTATATGGATGAATGTATACTTAAAATCATTATTACAGTTCACAAAAGCAGGTTAAATATCATTCAGATCGGTTCAGCAATTGCTCGGTTTTCAGTGAACGTATAAACAAACAGATACAAATTCATGAAGAAGATAATAAATACTTTATTTACATTTTTCTCTACTAATTATTTTTTCATAAATTTTATTTTGAAATTGTAATTAATAAAATACTTTTTTTAAGGATTACTTATTTTAAGAAGAATAAGGTCAAAAAGAAAAATAGATTGTTAAGCGTGATTAGAAGCAGCAAACCACGCGTATTCAACTAGTAAATTATTACGTATATTGTTTTATTACCTCAAGGTTAATTTGCAGGTAATTAATTATAATTTTAGCATAAAGAATTATGTATCTTATTTTAATATTATTGAAATTTATGTTGATATACGTTTTTTAATTAGTTACAGTCATAACATTAAAATACATAGGAGTTTGTTAAAGATTCAAGTTCGAGATGTCGCTGTATCGTTACCGTCGTGCCAGTTTTTTAACATCATTTCTATCTTTATCTACAAATGACGTGTACGCTGATTCGTGCTATTTGCTTAACAGTACGACCTGTCACATAATTCATAACTGTATCATACCCTAGCATCTTTCGTATAAAGATAAAAGCACATCTATCTCTAAATAAACTCCCGTTCAATTCACCATTACTAATGTTTGTTGCATGGTTCATTTGCTTTTCGTTTTAATTACCAAATGTGAGAAGCAGCACGCATTGTATGTCATCAGATTAAAGAAATCTTTTTACCCGGTTTTTATTATTAATGATCAAGACTTCTTGTTGCATTCACTTTCAGTGGTTTTAATTTTTGTTGAGGTTTCATTCTTCTTTATATGTATTAGCGACTCTATTAGTCGCACAAAAAAACTGTTATTAAATATTTAAAAAATGTTATTCGATTACATTCTTTTCTCGTGTTTATTTCTCATTTACTTTATTTTTATTTCCATTTCAATTTGTTGTAATTACTGTTTACATAACTCTATTTACTTTCACTGTTTACCGGAAGATTTTAAATCCAGCTATGTAAGCTAAACATTTTAAGCAGCTTCTTAAATTTCTTTTATTTCAAGTTTGACTATTGATTTTGAGAATTTTTTTTTGTAATTAACTGCAAATATATATATATATAACTTACTTTATGCGAACATAACAATTTACAAGATTTAAATTTTAGATATGCACTCATTATTTCTTCATGCATCAAAAATCTTAACTAGAATTCTATACAGAAGAATTGAGAGGAGAGTGGAGGAAGTGTTAGGAGAAGACCAATTTGGTTTCAGGAAAAGTATAGGGACAAGGGAAGCAATTTTAGGCCTCAGATTAATAGTAGAAGGAAGATTAAAGAAAAACAAAGCAACATACTTGGCGTTTATAGATTTAGAAAAGGCATTCGATAACGTAGACTGGAATGAAATGTTCAGCATTTAAAAAAAATTAGGGTTCAAATACAGAGATAGAAGAACAATTGCTAACATGTACAGGAACCAAACAGCAACAGTAATAATTGAAGAACATAAGAAAGAAGCCGTAATAAGAAAGGGAGTCCGACAAGGATGTTCCCTATCTCCGTTACTTTTTAATCTTTACATGGAACTAGCAGTTAATGATGTTAAAGAACAATTTATATTCGGAGTAACAGTACAAGGTGAAAAGATAAAGATGCTACGATTTGCTGATGATATAGTAATTCTAGCCGAGAGTAAAAAGGATTTAGAAGAAACAATGAACGGCATAGATGAAGTCCTACGCAAGAACTATCGCATGAAAAATAAACAAGAAGAAAACAAAAGTAATGAAATAGAGTAGAAATAACAAAGATGGACCACTGAATGTGAAAATAGGAGGAGAAAAGATTATGGAGGTAGAAGAATTTTGTTAATTGGGAAGTAGAATTACTAAAGATGGACGAAGCAGGAGCGATATAAAATGCCGAATAGCACATGCTAAACGAGCCTTCAGTAAGAAATATAATTTGTTTACATGAAAAATTAATTTAAATGTCAGGAAAAGATTTTTGAAAGTGTATGTTTGGAGTGTCACTTTATATGGAAGTGAAACTTGGACGATCAGAGTATCTGAGAAGAAACAATTAGAAGCTTTTGAAATGCGGTGATTTAGGAGAATGTTAAAAATCAGATGGGTGGATAAAGTGACAAATGAAGAGGTATTGCGGCAAATATATGAAGAAAGAAGCATTTGGAAAAATATAGTTAAAAGAAGAGACAGACTTATAGGCCACATACTAAGGCATCCTGGAAAAGTAGCTTTAATATTGGAAGGACAGGTAGAAGGGAAAGGGAAAAATTGTGTAGGCAGGCCACGTTTGGAATATGTAAAACAAATTGTTAGGGATGTAGGATGTAGAGGGTATACTGAAATGAAACGACTAGCACTAGATAGGGAATCTTGGAGAGCTGCATAAAACCAATTAAATGACTGAAGACAAAAAAAAAACAATTTCTTCATGTGAAGTAATTACCACTGGATTATCTCCTCCCAAAAAAAGTTGAATTTACTCACTGCACTTTAAAAAAGCGAACTTTAAAACTTTTTTTTTAATTTGCAGGGTCAGAGTAAATTTTACAGGGTACAGAATACAACAGATAAAACAAGTATAAATTTCTTTTACTGCTGCCTTTGGTAATCACAACGACTTTGTAATCACAACTTTGGTACCCTAACGATTTATGAATGAAATTAATACATTATATATTTCACTTATAGTCTAATAGTAACTCACCGAACCACTTCTTGTTTTCATGTACTGTCCAGACTGGAATAACTTGTGACGTCACCTTAAGCGCGTCGAACTTAATTCACACTAGAAATTTGCTCCTTCACTGACCTCCTCGCAGAATACTCTCTGTTAGTTTGATAATAATACCTAATTTCTAATATAGTGCATTTTTAAATTAATTTATTTCATCAATTTTTGTCATGCCTTTGGAAACCACTCCCCCTCATCACCCATCCTTAATGAAAAAGTATGTAAAATACTAACAATTTTATTCTATGTGTCGAAGTTTCTTTGGAACGCTTATACTCTGCTTTGCGCTTTTCCTTCTACGTTCTGTATAGGGTTCATCTCGGTGTTACATCCAGTAATTTTCCTTGATACCTCCTTTCCTTTTCTTTCATGTCCTGATGAAATATCTCACTCATCTTTACGCTAACGGGACCCAGATTTTCAGGAAAATAGTCCACATACAAATTGAGGAAGTGCACCTTGGAACTCATTAAACAGCCTATTTTTTTTTACTTCTGCAGTATGTTATCAACAAGTGATTTGAAGTTTGGCTCCATTTTATTGCTCAGAAACTTGATTACTACGTCTTTAAAGGCTCTCCAGGCTTTCTATTCTGGAACTTCGATTTGTTTCTCAAAATTACCATCTTTGAAAATTTTTCTAACGTCATGGCCAGTAAAAATACCCTCTTTTAGTTTGGCGGTTGATAAGACTGGACATTTGTCACAGATGTATTTAAAACATTTATCTTCTTTTCGTAAGGCTTTGACAAATTAAGGAGGAGAACTTTATTCGGATCCATGTGAGCTTTTCGGAGCACATTTTTGGTTCCAGATTATAATGAAGCTTTTTTTGACCAATCTTTCCTTACCCAATGATTTTCTCTGTCTCTGCTATCCCATTCATACAAAAAACAAGGAAACTTTGTGAATCCTCCTTCCTGTCTTTGGACCACCGATATCATTTTGAGATCGCCGCACGTAATCGACTTATGATTGTCTTTTCTAATTTTATCGAGAACGAATTCAAAATTATCTTAACCCTCTTTTAGTTGAGTAGAATGTCCGACGGATATTGACGGATACGTATTCCCATTGTGAAGAAGGACAACTATAGCTTCTTTTTGATGAATCAATGAACAGCCTCCAATCGTAAATTTTATACGGAATGTTAAATCGAGTCAAAAGATCACTTATATCAGTGCATAAAACTAATTCTTCTTCCGAAAAATAGGGAAGAAAAATCTTTTTTCTGTATATGAACTAGGAAAATGAGGTGCCAACTGCTAGCAGGTTCTTCTTTTTAAACCTCGAACCAAGTAATTCTGAATTTTCTTTGGTCAGATGTAAGTCTCGAACCAAATCGTTTAGTTTCGACTGTGAATAAAGCACTGGTACACATGTATCTCTGAGTTCGTACTCCTTGATGTTATCTTCATTTAAATCATTTTTGAAACCGTATATTTCAGGTAAATTTCTGGTCGAATTGGCACTGGTACGTCTGGATCATGAGAAACCGGGTATAAAGCTGATAGTATATTTGGATAAACGATGATTTTTTTATTCTTCAAATTGAAATCGTGAACACCAGCCGAACAAAAGTAATACTAATTGGTGTGATTTTGTGGCTCTTGCCACATCATTCGAACTCCAAATCTGAACGTTTCTTGTTTACCCGTTGACCACCGTCTAAGTCCTTCAACACATGTGTAGCAAACATAGTGGGGTGCCCAAGTTTTGTCTTATCTCCTATTTTCACTCCGAAATGCATGAGGTACACTTGTCGAACGAAGTTTATTATATTTCTTTTTTTGTCTTTCCACCATTAACTCACCTTAAACGTAACAAAAAGAATCTCCAGAACTTCTGCACTCTCTTGAAGCTATTTTGCAAACGGAAAGTTTGCTTTATCGCCTGAAAATATATTTTCCACCGAAAAAAACTCGTTTGATCAAGGAGGACAGAAAAAAGCTCGATTTACTCACTCTGATAGTTAAAACAGCATTGATAGTAGATGCAAGGTGCATGAGTGGCGTGAATATTTGCCAATAAACATGTTACATTTTGTTAAGTCTTGTGAAGACTTCGGCCTCAAACTCAAACAAACTCTTTCTTTGAAAAAATTACAGTAAGCTGATAATTTTTATCAATTGAACAGGCTTTAATTTTTATTTATCATTATTATTCTCATAAGCAAAATTTTAATGAATACGGTGGTCCAGGTGACAGACCCCCCAGGTTAGACGTTAAATGTAACAACCAATTAACGAGTCCTGTAATGACTAAATGTTTGCTCTAAAAAAATTTCAGTACACTGAAAATTTGTATAAACTGAACGTGCTTTAATGTTTATGCGCCATTATTATTCTCACAAGCTTGAATTTAATGAACAAGGGGTTCCAGGGGGCAGAGATCCCTTGTTAGACGGAATGGGCGAGAGAAGCGAGCCTTCACCGGCTAAAAATGCCCTGACTGCAACGGAGAACCAAGTTACCATTTAGCGCTGGCGAAGCCATGACCAGGATGCTAGTGTATATATATATATATATATATATATATATATATACCCAAAAGTTCGAGGAATTTGAATTTCGCACGCGAAACATTGTTGGTACGACCTGCTGCCGCTAGATGTGGCTAACAGTAACCTTTGTGAATCAGTGTTCCAACAGCTGTGACGGTGAGAGGCTGCATTGTTGACTTTCGTGCGGTTGTGTAACGTTGTGTTTTACTGCTTCGGCGAAGTTCTAAATGGCAGATTTTAAAGAGCAAAGAACCTGCATCAAATTTTGCTTCACGCTTAAAAAAACTGGTGCCCATCGCATGCATGTGGAAGCATTTGGTGACAATGCTATGAGTAAAAGTAATACTTTTTTGTGGTACAAACGATTCAAAGATGGACGAACGACAGTCAATGACGATGAGCATTCAGGAAGACCATCAACAAGCGCAATACCGAAAAACATCGCGAAAGTGCGAGAGGCTATTGTTGCAGATAGTAGACAAACAATCCACGATGTTTATGCAATCGTACAAATGTCATATGGGTCCGTGCAACGCATCTTGTCGGACAATTTGAAAATGAGACGCATTGCTGCAAAATTAGTACCGAGACTGTTGAACAGCGACCAGAAACAAAATCGCGAAGCTGTCTGTATTGAATTGAAAAATTCAGCAAGTGATGACACTAACTTCATCTCCAACATCATAACCGGTGATCAGATATGGGTGTACGGGTATGATCCTGAAACTAAGCAGCAGTCGTCGCAGTGTAAGTCACCAAGTTCGCAGCAACGTGAAGTCCATGATGATTGTTTTTTCGACATCAAAGGCATTATCCATAAGGAATTTGTTCCTCTTGGTCAAATTGTAAATGGGATGTTCTATTATGAAGTTTTTTAGCGATTACGTGAAAGCATTAGGCGCAAACGTTCAGATCTGCGGGGTAACAACAGCCGGGTTCTGCACCATGACAACGCGCCCGCGCTCACATCGCTAGCCGTTCGGAATTTCTTGGCTTCCAAAAAGACGGTAGTGATTCCCTACCTATTCGTTTGACCTTGCCCCGTTCGACTTTTTTCTCTTCTCGAAAATAAAATTTCAATTGAAAGCCCGTCGTTTTAACACAATTGAGGAAATTCAGGAAGAAACGCAGAATGTGCTTCGAACACTTACACCTGCAGACTTCCAGGGATGCATGGAATCATGGGAAAAACGCTGGGATCACTGTATCAATGCCCAAGAGGATTACTTTGAAGGAAGGAGACAGTGGAAATTATAAGTTATGGTGAGCTATTTTATTTTTATGGTAAAATTCCCCGAACTTTTGGTTAGCACCTCATATATTGGCAAATTGACAAGCATTTCTGCTTGATTGTCATCATGCTTATGACGAATTAATCTGCATGAAACGGCCGACCAAGTGTGATGACCAACGGTAAATTTTCCTTCTGAGTAGTATTTTTTAAAGAGCAATATTTTTAAACATAATTATTGATTTGACGTGGCTTAACTTGACTAGGCTACATTTTTATGATCTGTGTCCAAACACTAAAATTTCTTATCCATTTTTATTTGTACCTAATATTTTTCATTCATTATATTCAATAAGTAATGTGAAGTTTTTTATAAGTTCTCTAAATAAACAATCACAAATCTATATTTTCTTATAAAATAATAATTATAACGGAAGATGTAAAATGCTAAAAATTGAGAATAGGTGGTGAATCAGTTTAATCAAACATTTTTGCTAATTACTTATTTAATTTAGGAATACCAAAAGGGATCGAATAGCGTGATTAAGAGCATGCTAAGTTATAAAACTATACAATCTTGCACAATCTTTTTCTATCTTCTTTTCGTTCGGAACTTGTCACGAATATAGGAAATACGCGTCTGTTTGTGCTAATTACACGTAATAAGTATTTTACGCGATCATTTTTTTATTATACTTTACGGCACATACAACAATTTTGTTTAGTTATAAAAATATATTTATTTTATTAAAAATGCTGTACTTACTAAGAAATATAATTTTTTTATGTAATTTAACTAAACTCAAAATTAAAAATTTATAGATTTTTAATTGCTTTTTAACTTAAAAGAAAAAACCATTCTTTTTAAACTTTTAATATTTACTAATTTAAGAAAGAAGCCGTAATAAGAAAGGGGGTCCGACAAGGATGTTCCCTATCTCCGTTACTTTTTAATCTTTACATTGAATTAGCAGTTAATGGTTTTAAAGAACAATTTAGATTCGGAGTAACAGTACAAGGTGAAAAGATACAGATGCTACGATTTGCTGATGATATAGTATTTCTAGCCGAGAGTAAAAAGGATTTAGAAGAAACAATGAACGGCATAGATGAAGTCCTACGCAAGAACTATCGCATGAAAATAAACAAGAACAAATCAAAAGTAATGAAATGTAGTAGAAATAACAAAGATGGACCACTGAATGTGAAAGTAAGAGGAGAAAAGATTATGGAGGTAGAAGAATTTTGTTATTTGGGAAGTAGAATTACTAAAGATGAACCAAGCAGGAGCGACATAAAATGCCGAATAGCACAAGCTAAACGAGCCTTCAGTCAGAAATATAATTTGTTTACATCAAAAATTGGTTTAAATGTCAGGAAAAGATTTTTGAAAGTATATGTTTGGAGTGCCGCTTTATATGGAAGTGAAACTTGGACGATCGGAGTATCTGAGAAGAAAAGATTAAAATCTTTTGAAATGCGGTGCTATAGGAAAATGTTAAAAATCAGATGGGTGGATAAAGTGACAAATGAAGAGGTATTGCGGCAAATAGATGAAGAAAGAAGCATTTGGAAAAATATAGTTAAAAAAAGAGACAGACTTATAGGCCAGATACTAAGGCATCCTGGAATAGTCGCTTTAATATTGGAAGTACAGGTAGAAGGAAAAAATTGTGTAGGCAGGCCACGTTTGGAATATGTAAAACAAATTGTTAGGGATGTAGAATGTAGAGGGTATACTGAAATGAAACGACTAGCACTAGATTAGAAATCTTGGAGAGCCGCATCAAACCAGTCAAATGACTGAAGACAAAAAAAAATTTACTAATTTCTTTAATTCTCAGTAATAAATACTAACAGAAGACATCTACATTGAACAAATAGTCATAAAATTGGCGTATACAAATTACGTATTAAATAGGAAAAAAGTTTATTTTTTTTAACTTTCTGTATATTGTATAACAACCATAAGCATTAATATAGTATTGAAAATTTTACAAATGTATCTGAATAAGAACAATGAGCGACTAATATAAAATAATATTAGACTGACCGCCGGCCACATGGCGCGAGTGGTAGCGTCTCGGCCTTTCACCCGGAGGTCCTGGGTTCGAATCCCGGACAGGCATGGCATTTTTCACACACGCTACACAACACTTATCTAATCCTCTGTGGAAAGAATCGCTTGACTGCGGACCTGGAGGTTAAACAAACAAAAAAAAATATATTAGACTGACCAATTTATATAAATATATACACACACTGTGTGGCTAAAAAGTAGCTTCCCCGTCTAACTTTTGATCATTTTGTTTTAGTCAGAATTTAATTTTTTTTTTTTGATACTGTTTTGCTTGTCTCACAAACACCTTTAAAACAAGGTATCATTTGACCGTACGTCTCATTTAAAAACTTTGAACCACCCATGCCCTTGCCCCACCATGAAGACCGAATACTCTAAATTTTAGCTTACTGCTAAATTTTAGCTTTTCCCTTATCAAAGAAGATTTTCAAAAGGAGAATCGAGATACCTCAAATATAAAAAAAAATTAAAGCATACAACTCCAGCTATCTGAAACAAACAAATTGTTGGCAGACATTTTTGATTGGGTGATCAGAATTTAATTATAATTGTATCAGTTTTCTGTTTTTATCAATTTCTTTAAAATTATAAATCAAATGACCGTTGGTCTCAATTGAGTTTTTTGAGTTGCCTCCGACCCCGCCCACCCCCACCACCCAAAAACCAAAAGGTTTGAATTATAGGTTCATTGAAGTAGCCTCTCGGTACAAGGAAGGATGCCGCAAACCGCATCCATTTATGTGAACTATAAAAAAATGTGTAAGGGGATGTAATTTACTTTTCAGCCACCCTATATATCACTGACGTTGCGCATCATTAAATATTGGTGAACAATTCGCTAAAAAAAAAATTTTAAGAAATAAAATCGTCAATTGTTCCTAAAAAAGTACCAAACTTCACTTATATCAAACTAGCCACGAATAGTTTTACTATTTACACAGCACAATAATTTGGTCTACAAAAAAAGGAATTTATATTTACTAAGGAATTTAAGGAATTTTATTTACTAAACGATCTATCATAGTAGTTAATATAAAATTCCGAAAATATATGAATTTTTCATATACTTCGTTCAATGTGTTCATAATTACACGTTTGAATACTCAAAAATTTGAAATTTAACACTTGGATAGAAAATAAAAAACGGAATACCAAGAATTTACGAAGAGTGCTACTGAGTAAAAACCCGAATGTAATAAAACTTGTCGGATCTTCGCGGCTAGATCAAAATATTGAGAGAGTTTTTTTGTCTTCAGTCATTTGACTGGTTTGATGCGGCTCTCCAAGATTCCCTATCTAGTGCTAGTCGTTTCATTTCAGTATATCCTCTACATCCTACATCCCTAACAATTTGTTTTACATATTCCAAACGTGGCCTGCCTCCACAAATTTTTTCCTTCTACCTGTCCTTCCAATATTAAAGCGACTATTCCAGTATGCCTTAGTATGTGGCCTATAAGACTGTCTTTTCTTTTAACTATATTTTTCCAAATGCTTCTTTCTTCATCTATTTGCCGCAATACCTCTTCATTTGTCACTTTATCCACCCATTTGATTTTTAACATTCTCCTATAGCACCGCATTTCAAAAGCTTCTAATCTTTTCTTCTCAGATACTCCGATCGTCCAAGCTTCACTTCCATATAAAGCGACACTCCAAACATATACTTTCAAAAATTTTTCCTGACATTTAAATTAATTTTTGATGTAAACAAATTATATTTCTGACTGAAGGCTCGTTTCGCCTGTGCTATTCGGCATTTTATATCGCTCCTGCTTCGTTCATTTTTAGTAATTCTACTTCCCAAATAACAAAATTCTTCTACCTCCATAATCTTTTCTCCTCCTATTTTCACATTTAGTGTTTCATCTTTGTTATTTCTACTACATTTCATTAGTTTTGTTTTGTTCTTGTTTATTTTTCATGCGATAGTTCTTGCGTAGGACTTCATCTATGCCGTTCATTGTTTCTTCTAAATCCTTTTTACTCTCGGCTAGAATTACTATATCATCAGCAAATCGTAGCATCTTTATCTTTTCACCTTGTACTGTTACTCCGAATCTAAATTGTTCTTTAACATCATTAACTGCTAGTTCCATGTAAAGATTAAAAAGTAACGGAGATAGGGAACATCCTTGTCGGACTCCCTTTCTTATTACGGCTTCTTTCTTATGTTCTTCATTATTACTGTTGCTGTTTGGTTCAACAACAAGATAAGATTAGACCAGTTTAAGGTTCATACAATTCCATTCACTGCAATTATCTTTCCTATTAACAAAAGGGCTACCCTAACAATTTACGAATGAAATACTTTATCACTTTCGCTTATTGTCTATCAATAACTCACCGAACAAGTTCCTTCATTTACCCACTACCCTCGCTGGAATGCTTGTGACGTCACTTCACACGTTGTTACTGCACGCCGTCTCAAAATCGCGTAAAACACACACCTCGCCGAACTACTGATTTCATCCCTCGATTCATACTGACTTTATCTCTTGTCCGAGCAGGCTGCAGAATATACTAATATATTTAGTATTTAGGTCAAGGTATATATGTATATCCTGGCCTGTAAAACCGCCCACATTCCTTAACTCTTGATGCGTGAGAATTATCGTCCGTGCCCTTACATTTTCCCATAAATTCCTACTCTGGTCCGGTAACCTTTCTCATCGAACAACAGCTGTTGCAGGTGTGCCATTGAGAGTATTACAAAGAATGATTTTAAACGGAGTTGTTAGTCTGAGAAAAGGGAATTCCTTCTGGATTTCTTTCATTGTTATTCTCTCATACTTTCTTCTTAATTGGAAGGAATTCGTTACCCACGTCCGTTATCTTGTTACAATATATTATCTAAATACCTGTTGAATAGAAATAGAAACTTTCTTAATTAATTTTCTTCAATTTTCGTGTAAAACTACCTTAAATAGTAGAATAAAATACGGTTATATAAATCATAATTTTCCATTCAAAAATATTCCATTGGATTTGTCTGGAAAAATTTACTCGCGCACTACAGGATCACCTAATGAAATTTCTCTAAAAAATAAAGTTCTTGAAATCGACAATTTGTGAGAAAAGGGTTTAAATATTTTATTTTATTTTGTTTTCCTACTGTGTACATTGCAATCTGTTCAACTAGTGAACAGTAAGAAACCCCCTTCTACGGCCCAATGAGGATTATATATATGATATGCAAAGAAGATATAGTTTTTTACAGATTCAGGCCGACCATCCATGAGACGTGTGGTTAATTGAACCCCAACGCCAACAAGATCTTGCGGAACCTGTTGCGAATCCGACACTCTGCCCGTAAATGGGTTCCTCCTACTCACCAAAAAAAATAAAAAAATTATTATTAACCCACTGTCGAGTGTTCAAATCCGTATAAAATCAACTAGTTTTTACTACGATTCAAACCTTCGATCTGTAAATACTCATTTTCAGTAACGAGTTAACCTCTAGAACAGCCCGGTAGGCAAGGCTTAAATATAATTATGAAAAAATAAAAACTGGTCGGATTAAAATTCTGCTTCTTTAATTGAAATCTTTTGAAAATTTGTCAGCTTTTGTCAATGACTGCAGCTAAAGCCTCTTTGACATCTTCTCTTTTTGATATAAAATTCAGTTTTTCTATGTTTTTGTTTATTCAAATTTTATTTAAACAATTTTCCAGTGCACCACCACAACGTAAAAAAGTATTTTTTGGTAATTTAATTTTTTTTTTTTTTTTTATTAATTGTGAAGTACCATTAGAATAATATTTTATGATGCTGTCGGAATCAAGTTCAAACGCAGTTTAGAATACTGTTAACCTACTATTTCTTATTTTGTGTTTCTGGCCAATTGTTTTTTTTTTTTTCATATGCCCAGCATCTGTTGTTGCTGCTCTACCCATATTTTTAATAAACGTAGAACTAAAAAATAAAGTAAACTTCTTAAAAAATAATAAACAGACAAATGAAAATTCGCTCTTTAAATTAAAATATTAATAATAAAAAACGGTTATACTTCTTTTCTACTCTCCTTTGATTGTCGACTTTTTGAAGTTGCCAAGAAATTAAAAGTTAGTGATTTTATTTATTTGTTTTTAAGTTTATTTTATACTAATCACAACGAAGAGTTATTTGTAAACTATATTACTGAACGGGTATACTTTATTTGATAGCTACAAAGTAATTATTTCTATAATATGTATAATCACGTCGTTACTTTTCATTACAGTAAGTATTTTATATAGTCTATTTCTACGTGATAATTATAAAAAAGAATAGAAAAGAAATTGAAAAAAAAAATGTTCAAGCTATTTAAATTATACGTTAACTGTAGTAAAACTCTAGTTAGTACAACCTGATGCAACATTTAAAACGATTTTTAAAAAGTCAGTTGCATCAATTATTAATGTTTCATACTGCACCAGACATATCCTTTATTGTTTGGATTTTTTTAATTCATCGTTGCCTTCCAAAAAAGGAAAGAATTGATCATAAGATTTAAGAAATGTGTAACGTTAAATCTCTTACATAACACTTCTAACCATTTTCTGTTTACAAGGTTGAGCTAAGTTAAAATTGGAAAGGTATTCTACCGTTCTGTTTCGAAATTCATCTAATATTAAATTATTATATAATTTATATAATGAAAATCTTGTACGTCTATTAAAACATTTTAAGAGAATTTTAATTAATTTTTTTAGTAAGATTTCTGTAAGAGTATCTTTTGATATCTATAGTAACTTTTAATAAAATAAAAATCTTTGAGAAACAGTCAAAAACTTATATGTAGAAATGTAAAAAAATTCATCACGCACTTATTTCAGATGCTAATTTTAAGCAGATATTAGCAGGAACAAAAGCCTATTTTATTTTCTCTTCTGATGTAATAATTAAAAACTTTAGAATGTGAATGTGAAATTGTGTCTTTTTTTCACTCTCATAACCTTAAAAAAATAAACTAAATTAAGCTGTTTTTACGTGTACCAGTTCCTAACTGATACTCGGAAGGAGATCGTCTGTCAAAATTCCAGCAAACAATTTTTCATACTAAAATTATTTCGGATAATATTTTTATCCAGCAGTTTATTACTAGAATACGTCACCTCCATGTAGATATAAAAGAATTTTCCACCAGAATGAAGGAAAAAACATGGTATATGAAAATATCAAACAAAATATTTCAAATTTCAAAATATTTTTAAGTTATAAATTTTTTTTATTTACTTCAATTTTTATCGCGTGAAATTTTTCGCTAAAATTTTATCCTCGGTTCATGTTTTGCCGAAAGGAGATGGAAATCCGTACGCCGTTCGAATGAAAAAAGAAACTTACAAGGAATGTTTCTAACTTCTTTCTTCGGCAGATTTTTTTTGTTAAATTCCTTTTGAACGTTTTTTGAAAAAAAGATCTTTTTAAAAAAAAAAAAGATGTTGAAACATTTTCTCAAAAAGGAAAACGGATGGAATTTTTTGTTTGGAAAATTTTTATCTGTTTTGGTATGGGTCAACATTTGTAGTCCTTTATTTTGTTTATTTAACTGTATCTTTCACACAAAACAAATAAAAATCTAAGACTACAACGTAAGAAAGCAATGCTTGTTCATTATATTTGAAGCAAGTTGAATTACTGAATCTAGCTCTACAGCTGAACGATTGAATTAATTACACTTTAACTCACATACAGCGCTTCATTGCTTCTTCTTTACTTAAGCGTACGCACACACAATAGAAATGCTGATTTAAATCCGGTTAAATGTACATTTATTTTAAAGTGTGCTTGAATGACAACTTTACCAGTTCCCTTTGTCATCTTTGGAAATCAATTATTATTATTATTTAATTTTTTTTTTTTTTTAAATAATAGTTATTTGCTTTTGACAATTTTTTGCGGATTTGTTAATATATATTTTTTTTGTCTTCAGTCATTTGACTGGTTTGATGCAGCTGTCCAAGATTCCCTATCTAGTGCTAGTCGTTTCATTTCAGTATACCCTCTACATCCTACATCCCTAACAATTTGTTTTACATATTCCAAACGTGGCCTGCCTACACAATTTTTTCCTTCTACCTGTCCTTCCATTATTAAAGCGACTATTCCAGGATGCCTTAGTATGTGGCCTATAAGTCTGTCTCTTTTTTAACTATATCTTTCCAAATACTTCTTTCTTCATCTATTTGCCGCAATACCTCTTCATTTGTCACTTTATCCACCCATCTGATTTTTAACATTCTCCATTTAAATAATAATATATATTATTATTTAAATTTTTTTTTTTTTTTAATAATAGTTAATTGCTTTTGCAGTGCACTTTGATAATACTAAAAGACTGTTATCTGAAGAAGCTTTTAAAGTTGAAAATTTATCATTATTCAATATACTGCCCAAAATCCAGTATAATTAATTAATGGTATATCCAGTGTATTATTTACTGTAAAGTCTAAGGACTGGTAAACATGAGCGTGACAAGATTAGATTTTTAACTGTATCTGAGCACACTGTTACAAAAGAGTAAGACATTGAAAAAAAATTCTGTTTACAATATATATATAAATAATTAATCATCATATTATTTTCTTTTTAATAATTTTTTACAGAGGTTTCAAATGAACATAATTACCTAAATTGTTGATAAGTCTAATATCTGTTTATTGAATATACTATATATTGTTCAAATTAAGATAAAAGTTGCAGAAACATTACCTTAGTCAGAACTATCTTTTGTTCTTAATTAAAAAATTATTCCTATAATTTTGTAAATATAGATGCTGGAAATGCTTGATTTAGAACAAAAGCTTGCTCAAACACTGACTTCAAAATGTCAAAAATTAAACGGGATCCAGTGTTTTAAAGTGTAACGTTCTCAATTATATAATTAAAATAAAATCCATTTGTTTATAATCACATTCATTTAATGATAATTAACAATTACATCAAGTAAACAAAACAAACAATTGACAATGAAATCTAATAGTTTAATTCTCTGCCTACCAATTAAAACAGAAAATGAAAGTTATTAAAACACAACTGAACATTTGAAATAAGCTAAAGACTATATTTAGTAAATTAAACAAAATTACTAAACCATAAAGCTGTGTGTCTAAAGCTATAATTTTTCTCAATTATCAAAGCCATAACATCCAAAAGAAAAGCAGTCTCTAATAATTACTTGACCAACTTGTTAATAAAATAAAAAAAGTTTATAAAATAATAATAAAAATGAAATATCTAATAAAAATTAAATTAAAAAAAGTTTATTTAACTGTCCTTTTTGTTTAGCAGTATGTGGATTTCATTTCATTAGATTAACAAAATAACAAATTGAGAAGTACTGTTATCAGATGGTTCAATGCTGCTACCTACCAAGAAAAAATAGACAAGATAACTAAAACAGGAGTTTACAGTTTTATACAACTACCCAAAAAGGAGTGTAATGTATTTAGGGTGTATGTATGTTTGTTTGTTTCACTGTAACAGCTCAATAGCTGAACTGATTTAGATGTATGACCCTGTGTTGGAATGCTTACATTACCAGGAATGACATAAGCAATATATATAAATACATATGTTTGAATAAATTAAAAAAAAAATTATACTATATACAAATAGTACATACAGAATTGTCACCCACACACTCTTTAATTATCCTGCATTAGTAATTATCCTGTATTAAAGAGTAATATTTATCAGCAATGTTTTATTTTGGCAGTCATGGTTTTTTTAATTTTTAATATTTATCTCTTGCGTAGAAATTTATTACTTAGAGATGTAGTCATTTCTTCAGAATTATTTCTACATCAGAAAAATATGAGGTAACATTAATGATAAAATTTCAGCAAGTTTCATTCTCAAAAACAGTTATAATTGCTTAAACTAAAAATTTCATTAGCATATTTACAATGTAGATTTACTGAATCCACATCAACTGAAACACAAACATCAACAGAATAAGAAAGGGTCATGTCATGTCTTCATCCTAATTTTAAGACAGAGAAGAGAAGACAGATAAGACCAGTGTGTGCCCTTCAAATTGACAACAGAAAGGTGAAAAGCAAAACAGCAGGTAACATTAAATCTGGATAAAATATGTTAGCGTGCTTCTCTGTTAATTATACTATTGCTAATTAAGTGGGTATTATTCCCACTAATAATATTATTTTTTGGCCATAGATTAAAATTTTGGCTGGAAAATAAATTATTCATCACCTTGCTTGATAATAAATTTTAATCACATGTGATTTAATTTGCAAGATGATTGAACACAGTACTGCTTTGCTTTGAATGAATCGCACCAAGTTTTTCATCTGTATTAAATATTTTGCCTACCTATATATTCTTCCACCTAAAATAGTAGTCATTTAATACTATATCTTGTAATATTATTTATTTATTGTCAGAAATTATACCTTTTTTACAGCAATAAAGACAACATGGAAATCCTAGCTAAATATTTCAACAAACTCTTAAATTGTAAAGAACCAATATAACTCCTAAACTTAACACCAACAATCCAATAACCACCAGAAAACATCAACCTTCCCACAATAAAAGAAGTCTACCAGCAGTGGGTGACACAAAGAATTACAAAGCAGCAGGAGAATATCACACTTTTTAGAGATCTGGAAACATGCAGGAAGATCAGCAAAAATTGCCCTTCATCAACATCTGGATCCAAGAACTACCAGAGCACTGGACGACAGCCGTCATCCAACTGCTACACAAAAAAGGGGACAAAACAGACCCTTATAATTACAGGGAAATCTCACCCCTAGACACAACATACAAAATTCTTTCAAGAATCATCCTCAACAGGATCAGTTTACAACTCGAAAAAGAACTAGGAGAAAACCAGGGAGGTTTCAGACCGTGGAAGTGCCATCCATACCAGATCGTGTATCTCAAGCTAATAATGTATTACGATAGGAAAAGATATCGAGACATGGTTATAACATTTGTAGATTTCAAGAAACTTATGTCTGCATCCACAGAAAATTCCTACTAAAAATTCTAAGATACCTCGGACTACATACCAAATGAAAAACATGATAAAACTGACCCTCACAAACACAAAGTCAAAGGTAAAATTCAAAGGCAAGCACTTGGAACCATTTGAGATCAAAACAGGATTGCTCCAAGGCGATGTGCTCTCACCGCTGTTATTCAACTGTGCTCAAGAAATGGTAATGAGGGAATGGCTTAAAAGATGCCCCCAAAAGTAAAAGTAGGCCAAAAAATCAAAACAAACTGTCTTGGTTTCAATAACTACTTGGTACTGCTAGCAAACAACATCAACGAAGCTAAATCACAGATACTTTCTTATTTTTCCTGTTTAGCGTCCGGTAACTACCGTTTAGAAAATACTTCAGACGATGAATGAGGATGATATTTATGAGTGTAAATGAAGTGTAGTCTTATACATTCTCAGTTCGACCAATCCTGAGATATGTGGTTAATTGAAACCCAACCACCAAAGAACACCGGTATCCACGATCTAGCATCACAGATACTAGACCTTCAAAACATTGCAAATAAAACTGGCTTCAAAATATCATTCAAAAAGACAGAAATTATGCTCCAATAACCAACACAATTAGAAGTAAACATAAACACTAATAAAATCAAAATAGTAACCCAATTTAAATACCTTGGAGAAACAATAACAAACAACCTAAATGAAAAAACCTTGATCCAGATAAGAAAAAACTAGCTAAAGCTCAAAAATTAATTTTGTACACTTGCAATAAAAGATGCCTATCAACAAATGCAAATATAAGACACACAACACAGTCATAAAACCAGACAAACTCCAGAAAATCGAAAGAATCTGCATCAGTAAAAATACCAGAAAGATGGGCAGTAGTGCATTGTGCCCAATTCGTGTAAAAAAGAGTTAGAACCCATCACTGATACCGTGTGTAAGAGGAGAATAGGATTCTTTGGACGTATCATGAGTATGCAAGATTCAAGACTTCTGAAATAGCTAGCACAGTACAATCTTGACTCGAAAAACACCAAGACAGGAAGTAGATAGATCAGAGAAATAAGAAAGGATCTGAAGGAAATTGGCCTTACACCAAAAGACACAGCAGATAAGATAAAATTAAACAAGAAACTCAAGAATAGAAACACTCGCTTCACACTCACAAGAAAAAACTCACAGCACACACATTTTCAACACTAGAATGGGTACACTAGATTGAAATGTATAAAAAAGTACTGGGAGGATGCAAGCCCCAAACAGTCCCATCGAAGAGGCTTGGATTATAATGGACTAAGGTGATCCTATGCGGTTATAAAAGATAATAATAATAATATCTTGTGTTATTGACAAATAGTAGAAGAACTGACAAGAAGATGAATATCAACAAGTTTCAGGAGGAGCGGCAGTAACAGACCACCGCCTACCCGAGTTACTGAAACATTTGCAAAAACCACCGATGGGAATTTCAACAACAAAAAAAGGAAGATTGTGTATTGTGGAAAGTGCCGTTGACGATGACGGTGCGACCACTTTCGGTTATGTTAACAAAGTTTACATAAAACAAAATAATTTGATCAATTTATTCATACCATCGGTTTTACCACCAACAGACAACAATGGATTTTCCTTTTCAGATAAGCGTTTATGTAATGTCGCCAAAACTGTTGACAAAACTATGCCGTTAACCTAAATTATTTACGCAATAACTTGTTTGGTTAAAAAGAACAAGTTGATATGAGAGGAAGCGTTATCAGTAATTCCGTTGAGGCGAGATTACCGTCGGATCTTCTCAAAAAGTGGTATGTTGATCTTTGGGAGCATTACAATTACAAAAAAATCAAAGATAATTTTCTGTTTAGCAAAGACGGAAGAGTAGATACCAGAGGAACCGACTAGGTTGGTCTAGTGATAAACTCGTCATTGCAAATCGCTGATTTCGAAGTCGAGTGTTTTAAGGTTCAAATCCTGGTAAAAGCCTAGTGAAGTAATGATAAATTCTTAAAAAAGGAGTTTCTTAGTAACCTCCTACTAAAGGCAACTTCCTAGTGAAGTTACGTTTATACGGGTTTAAATACTAGTATTCTCGTGGATACCGGTGTT
Organism: Lycorma delicatula; assembly: GCF_047948215.1. Lineage (NCBI taxonomy): Eukaryota > Metazoa > Arthropoda > Insecta > Hemiptera > Fulgoridae > Lycorma > Lycorma delicatula. The sequence goes on along the minus strand of NC_134455.1, from coordinate 374,701,452 downwards.
CTTTGTTGGTTGGATTTCAATTAACCACATATCTCAGGAATGGTCGACCTGAGATTGTACAAGATTACACTTCATTTACATTCATACATATCACCCTCATTCATCCTCTGAAGGTACTGTCGGTGGCGGTTGGTACTAATTAAATAATGTAATTTCACCATGACATTAGAACAAATTTAGCGACGATGGTGAGGGAGCTGTTGAGCCGCACGAGCTAAAGCACCAGTATCCCGCCTTAGCGGATGACCAAGTTTTAAACCTCTGCTATTACGTTTTTGCACTTAAAATATTATTATAGATGAGCGTCTGACGCTCAGCCTGTCACAATCCAGCAGAGACTACAACAACTGGACATCAGTGCTAAAACCTTTGAAATATTGAAATAACTAAATAAAATAATTAGTCCCGGAGAAAAAAGGAAATTTTCCTTGACGAAAATGGGAAATTCCAAAATGGCAAAGGGTGGTGGTTAGGTTAAGTTAGGTAATGTTAGGTTAGGTTACCCCCAACCACCGAGTTGGTCTAGCGGTGAACGCGTCTTCGCAAATCAGCTGTTTCAGAAATCCAGAGTTCCAACGTTCAAACCCAAGTAAAGGCAGTCAGTTACCATTATACGGATTTGAATACTAAATCGTGGACACCGGTGGTTGGGTTTCAATTAACTACACATCTCAGAAATGGTTGATCTAAGACTGTACAAAACTACACTTCTCTTACACTCATACATATTATTCTCATTCATTCTCTAAAGTAACACTTGCCTCAAAAAGACGAGTAATAGCGTCGTCTGTCGTATCTGCGCTATTATATGCGGTGCCCGTGTGGTGGCCCTCACTACACATTAAAAAGAACTTGGCATGCTTGGTCAAAACTCATAGGAGGTTGTTGCTCAGTGTGGTGTCAGCGTATAGGACAGTCTCCTATGAGGCGTTATGTGTTATCGCTGGCGTACCTCCAATAGATCTGATGGCGCAGTACAGATTTGAGAAGACACAAGGTGTAGAAACACGTGATGCTAAGAAAAGAATGCTTGTTAGATGGCAAGAGAGATGGAATGTAGCTGCCACTGGAGAGCGTACTAGAAAGCTAATCCCCAATTTAAAGAAATGGCTTAACAGGGGACATGGAGATGTTAATTTTTATACTGCTCAGTTTTTCACAGGCCATGGTTGTTTCAACCATTATCTGTACAAAATCAACAGAAGACAGACACCGACATGTATGTACTGTGGCATACATGATGATGTTGAGCATACATTTACGGAATGCGTTAGGTGGGAGGTGGATAAGCGGGACGTGGACTTATCCAACGCAAATGAGAGAACCACCTTAAACATGATAGCTAGCGAAGTGAATTGGAATAGAACAGAAAGAATAATTAGAAAAATACTCATACAAAAGAGTGAAGATGAGAAACAATTGGGGTATTGATTATAAATTAGGGCAGGGTGGACAGCCATAGTGGTGAGGGCTGACATGCCCAGGTGTGTCAGTTCCAATGATCCACTGGGGACTCCAATGGTTTGTCAGAAGATGTGGGAAATGAAGGATTAAAAGACCCAGTCGCCACGTCACGGCTGCTCAAGGTATGGCGTGCGACATACATAAGGGCATAATAAAAATAAAATACTGTGACTCAAAAGAACTGACCGGTGAGCCGACCTGCCATGCCGGACTTACAGCCGGTAGGCAGGAAGGCTCATTAGAGTATAACAGGCACTCCCCTGGGTGGCGTAATACCACACAGTCGATCCGGCTCAGGAGAGTAGAGTTGAAAAAAAAAAAAAGGTTACCCCCACCAACCGGGTTGGTCTAGTGGTGAACGCGTCTTCCCAAATCAGCTGATTTGGAAGTCGAGAGTTCCAGCGTTCAAGACCTAGTAAAGCCAGCTATTTTTACACGGACTTGAATACTAGATCGTGGATACCGGTGTTCTTTGGTGGTTGGGTTTCAATTAACCACACATTTGAGGAATGGTCGAACTGAGAATGTACAAGACTACACTTCATTTACACTCATACATATCATCCTAATTCATCCTCTGAAGTATTATCTAAACGGTAGTTACCGGAGAAAAAGAAACAGTTATTAACTCGGTAGTTAACAAGAAAAAGAAAGAAAAGGTTAGGTTACCCCCAACCACCGAGTTGGTCTAGTGGTGAACGCGTCTTCGCAAATCAGCTGTTTCCAAAATCCAGAGTTCCAACGTTCAAACCCTAGTAAAGGCAGTTAGTTACCATTATACGGATTTGAATACTAAATCGTGGATACCGGTGTTGGATTTCAATTAACTACACATCTCATAAATGGTTGATCTAAGACTGTACAAGACTACACTCATACATATCATTCTCATTCATTCTCTAAAGTAACACCATACGTTTGTTGTGTAGGCTAAACAGAAAATGAAAGAAAGCTTAGGTTACCCCACTATAACGTCACAAAATGGCGCCGATGACGTCACATGATTATGGAGGGGCGGGGCCTGTGTTACGTGACCAAAATCTTGCAAGGATTGGCTGTTGACGATATTTTAGTACTACTGTAACTGTAGTAGATTTATGATTAGTTATTGAAATGTAATATATTTAGGGACATAAAAAAACTTTGTCGAAGGCGAAATTATGGAGCCAAGTGTTCTTACCTACAATTGTAGATGATGGTTTACTGTTGTATTCCTGTCTGCTAAATGAAACTGTCTTTGCTACTGGATTGAGACAACTAAGAGTACGCGCAGTTCATACGCCACCACTTGCCAAACTTTACTTTAGTACGTAACATTTGATACTTTCAATATATATATCGTATATTGGGAAATTGGAAAATTGTAAGCCTGAAGCAATTTTAAACTAGAAAGAATCTAGATCGGTAGATTTCATATTTATGACATTAGGACTAATTGATTTCATAATGGAAAAAACTGTGAAAAAACTATAAAGCAAAGATAGGAATATAATAAAGAATATCCTGTGATTACAACTGTACATACAACATAAAATTCAAACTAAAAAAAAACCTTGTATAAAGGTTGTCTTAAAATTAAAAATGAGATTTTATATGCTATATTTCTTTTCACTGAAGTTTTCAGATAAAGTTGGCGTGAGAAAATATTCTATACTACCCAGTTGATAACGCGGTTAGCTGATTTCTAGATTAGCTAGTATCATATTCAATCTCCGTCAAGTATCTGGAAACCTTTTCACCAACCATTTCATCCATCTTGTGTGTCTTGTTGAAATACGTGTATATGCATATACAAGATCATAATAATATTACTTTATTTAATAAAAATATTTTTAATTATCATAAAACTGCGTTTCCTTACAATAGATAGGATTCGATGGAAATGTAAGATGAATGAAGCTCTACGTAGAAATATAAATAACCTTTTCTCCTTTGGCCGAACAGATGCTCATGAAAACCGCCTGTGACCCTGATGTCCTCTAGGATGCGGCCCGTCAACATTCTTCCTAGTAGGTTGCAAAAATTCTTCGATAAGCATACTGGTCGATAACGCTCTGGTGTATCAATAGCATTCGGTTTTTGTAGCAAAATCAGCCTCACCTCCTTTCAGGAGGGAGGGATACTACCTTCTATTAAGTTGGCGTTCGTGATATTTAGTACTAGGACTTTCTCCAGCCTTATCTTTACAACTTCTACCGTTACGTATCCGGTCCGGGACTCTTGCGTAATCTCTACGACGGGACGCCATCAGTTCTTCCATCTTAAAGGGTTCTATTTCCTCCACCTCTACCTCCTCCCGTAACGGAGCTTGTGAGACCGAGGATAATGCCGCCAGACTTTCCCTCACATTCTCCTCAATGAGAACCGGTAACCTGCGACTGAAACGCACTTCCCCCAAGTATTGATATCGACTGCCGCCTCTAGTTCCTACCACGCTCTTCTTTTATTTTTGCCTGGTATCAATTTCTGACTTTACAAATTCCCTTCGGATCTCAATCTTGTCCTAATTAATGTCCCTAACAACTGATCTCTGATACCGCCTGGGTGTCGCCCATGCACACCATCGGAGGATCGCCAGGTTAGCCGACCATCAGTAAGTATGTTTCTTCTAGTACGAATGTTTCTTCTCCGGACGAGACATTACCACCCCAGATCTGTCACACTCATCTATAACTCTCCTAATAAACTCCAACCAGTAGTATCTTACGCAACAAGCCACCTTCCTCTTGTGGCATTTTCTATTCATTCCGCTGCTGAATTCAAACATAATGATCCGACGATCTGATAGGCTTTCTTCATTCAGTATCTGCCACCCCTGATATAAGCCCGTTCATGAATTCCAGGTCCAATACCGATTTGCTGGACCTCGCTCGAATTTATTCCCTTCTCCATTTATTCATTGCATCCCTCAAGCAGTTACACGATCCGCTAAGTGGGATCCTCGAACACTTCTGACTTCTCTCCCAAATTACAGGGAATTTGCATTAAATTCGCCGGCAATCAGGATGATACGTCCTCTATACTGCTGTACCACAACTTTCAGCTGATCCAAAAACCATAAAACGTCCTCCACTATGGTATTTGGGGAGTGGTAGCAGGACACCATTACCATATGCACCAAATCTGCCCAAACATAACCGTAACCGGACCCACTTCTAACCATAGGGATCCCCGCAATAGGGAAACCGATGGCTGCTACATTTGCCTTGTCCACCAACCATGCAGATCCAGTAACTGATCTCTCATTCCGTTCAGATAACAGTATAATCTCGCACCGTTCTGGAGGGCACCTTCCTACTTACATCGACCCACTGTCTACTCCTGTTCGTTGTAAGTTGTGTTAACCCTCATTTCCTAGTCCCACAGTCAACTATTTTGTAGCCCTCCGAACCACATATTGCCCACACCCTCGTGTACTCGCAGTTCCCGAGTCCCTTCGCAGTTCCCTAAGGTGTCCGTTTTTGCCGCAATTGAAGCATAGGCGGGATCTACTCGTTCACTTACATACCGCTGACACATGGTCCTTTTCCCAGCAACTATAGCACCGTTCCTCCTCCTCCCTGATGGTGACACGGCATTGTACCCATCCAATAGGTCTCCTGTCCGCAGTGACTTTCTTGGCTGCCCTACTAAACATGATCAAAGTGGCTTTCTGTGTCGATCTCAAGGCCGGGCGTAGAGTCGTCACCCTGAACTCCTCCTCCCGACCCAGAACCGCCGCCACATTATCCCTAAAATGGCTGCATCCGTAGGGGCGTCAATATCCCTTACGTAGACTACCGTTCTACGGTCATCACTCGATCTAATGTTTACTTGCTAGACTTCCGCTTTTGTTTGGAGAATGGCTCTAAACGTCTCCGCCGCCTTAAAAGTTTTTATCCTGATCTGTAGTTCCTCATTGTTGCCACGACACAATAACAAGACGTTCGTGGCATCATCAGTAGAAACGAGCTCTTTCATAAACTTCAGCAATTCTGCGTAGGATTTGGCTGATGCCCTAACCTCCAGTATCTTAAGTTTCATTATTTTTTGACTAACCGTAATCGCTTTTCTTCCGGAAGCCGAACTGTGCCTTCTTATCTGAGTAATTCTTATTTGTCTACTCCTACCTCTACCCAGACATGCTAATATTCTTCTTGCCGCGTTTTCTGTTTTATTCCCGAAGAGACTGAATATCGGGTCCTCTGAGTCACCAAGTATAATCCTAAATGCCTTAAGGCAATCACCCAAAATAGCCCCTTTGCCCTCTTCGGAATTGTAAAACGCTATATGTCGCTCCTCCAACTCTCGACGATTCCTCCCCGTAAAGAATGGATCCCTCCATTCTTTCTCTTACTACCTGTCTGCGTTTCTTCTACCTTTGTTACTAACGGTCTCCTTGATCAAAGAGAAAACTAGGGACGAGTGTTTATCCAGTATGATCTGACTAGTCCTGTCTGCTAAATCTATAAGGTTTACCATCTCGTCCGACATTAATAGGGGTACCTTTATTGCCTCCTTCGTGGCTATAACGTTTGCGGGCCAACGTCGAGCCACCAACAGTAGAAGTTCTTCATCTCAGTAACTCCCTTGTTCAATTGTTCACTAATTTCCATAACCCGATATGGCTGTGTCTGTGTGGCCATTGATATCTTCACCAGCGGAGGTGACGCCTCGCAGAGTTCTTTTAATTCTCTCACTAAGAAAGAGAGCTCCTTTTTAATTACCTTTATTATCCGCTTAGTGCTTCTTTCAATACTCTGATTCAGATTCTTAGCCACTTCCTCAAGCTTAAAAGTCAGCGCTTTAATCCGGGAATGGACTTTCCCTCATCCGAAGACGCCACCTGGAGGCGTTTCATCGCCGAAAAAGTGGTCTGCTCCACCAGACCCGACGCAAACTACCCAATCACATCGTCTTCCATCAAAATCGAAATCGAGCCCGTTGTGGTTTGTTCCCTCTTAACCGGAAAGTGTTCTAGCTTCTTTGTTGCCGAAAACGGATTTTCAACCATCTCACGAGTATATGGCGGGGTTTAACTCCAAATAATCTTGTGCTCGCACTGGGTGCACGCTTAATACAATAGTCTAGCCTCGCACGGGGTGGTCGCTTAATATATTATTCTAGCCACGTAAGGGGCGCTCGCCTTGCCACACCTTGCCTCGCACTGGGGTTTGCATATGCCGCACCTCGAGCAGCAGCGTCGAATGACCTCGAATTTGTGCCAGGATTGGTAAATCTACACTACTTGTGTATACAGAACAACACTTTTTTCATAATGAAATTTTAATGTGGCAAACCAAAATTGGTAATGGCAAAGAGGAGAATGTAAATGTTTAGATTTTTACAAATATTGCAAAATTCTTCTTACAATTATCTATTTGCTTTTTTTTTAATATAATCATATTTCTTTTTCAACGTACATCTGTGCCATAATCTTATGGTTGCAGGTGACCTGATAAAATACGCAAGTCGCTCTTACAAAATAACATAGCCATTCTCAAAAGTAACTTGCACTCCACGATCATCATATGCTCACATACACTTTACTGTTGACAACATTACGGATCATCAGAGATTTAAAAATTCAGTATAGACGTAACTGCCTGGTTGTCGAGTGACTCTGTTTTTTTCTTTGTCTTTCTCGTGCATGTTGCTGAACACCCGTCTAAAACAAAGATGTATGACCAAATGTATTTGTACATCACACAATGTTAGAAATCTTTACCAAGCTGTTACAAAATATTGTGACAGTGTGGTGTCTTAGGAGTTGAAAGGCGAAACCTTCGTTTACTTCTACAACCATTTCATTTCATTTTCAAAAACGAAAACGTAAATACTTTCTAACTTAGAAAAAAAGATTAGTACAATAATTATTAACACATACACACACACATACACACACACACGCACACACACACACACACACACACACACACACACACACACACACAGAGAGAGAGAGAGAGAGAGAGAGAGAGAGAGAGAGAGAGAGAGAGAGAGAGAGAGAGACAAAGAGAGAGAGAGACATACACTACACATACACAAACACACACACACACACCACAGAGAGAGAGAGACATACACTACACATACACATACACACACACACACACACACACACACACACACACACACACACACAGAGAGAGAGAGAGAGAGAGAGAGAGAGAGAGAGAGAGAGAGAGAGAGAGAGAGAGAGAGACAAAGAGAGAGAGAGACATACACTACACACACACACACCACAGAGAGAGAGAGAGAGAGAGAGTGAGAGAGAGAGAGAGAGAGAGAGAGAGAGAGAGAGAGAGAGAGAGAGAGAGTGAGAGAGAGTGAGAGAGAGAGAGATACACTACACATACACATACACATACACATACACATACACATACACATACACACAAATAAACAGGAAAGGAAAAGTAAATAAAGTAATGTTGAAATTCTCACACTTAAATTAAGGGATTTTATTTTATTCGACTTTTCAGGTTTTTAAATCTGAAAAGTCGAATAAAATAAATTCAAAACTATCTATAGTATTTTTTTTGAAAAATGATTATAAAAAATACAATGGTGTCGCAAAACACAATTTTTTAGTTTGTAAAACAGTAACTTCATTAAACTTTCAGTAATAAAAAATTTTGTAACAAAATTTTTGAATGATTACTTATGAAAAACCTAAGTAAATCAACAGAATATAAAGAAGAGTTAAAAAACTTTTTCTGATTAAAAACAAAACAAATCGAAACCTGGGCAGAATAATTGGGCAAATTAACCTGGGCAAAAAACACTATATTATAATTTTAAACCAAACCAAGAATCATTTCAATACTGTAAAATAATTGTAAAATTAGAAGGTCAGGTCGAGCAAAGCGAGCCCTTCCTGTCTACCCTGGGGGCTTCGCTCCGTAGACCCACTTGTTGTGTTTGTTAACGTAGTTGTTAGAATAATACAAATAAATAACAATTAAAACGTGAAATGAAAAACATTTCAGGTTTTCAGGGAAACCTCTAACGTTTCCCTGGTTCATTAAATAGAATCTGTGATACACTCCTGTTGTAGACGAACACATCCCTTTTGGTTCTCCTTTCCATTTCCGAGCATGACAATAAGAACACACATCTGTCATGACGTCAATATGTTCGTGATCGGCGTACTTAATCTGTGCATTATAGTTAAAGCCACTTCTATCCTTATGTGTCCACGGCAGCTCTACAATGAGATCAGTATGAACTCGTGACTTATTTAACTGCAATTCGCGTTGCAAATTTATCGCAGCTCGAATCTGGGCGCAGCGTTTTCGGTCAGCCGCTAACCAAGAATAAACCACTTTAACTGTTCCAGAGTACCGAGATCCTCTCATTTTTTTAGCAGACTTTGATAATAAACAATCAAAACCCATAAAAGTTAGCTAAATGTGCTTAATTTAAGCTAATTACAATAACAATAATAATAATTTATTTATTTTGTTTTTTTTGTGCAATAGAACAGCTTTACAAAGCCTTCATATGTTGCACAGTATTACATAAAAATATATACAATAGTTACAATATCCTTAAAACAGTTATAAGTAACAATTCACATATAAATTGAAAATACAATATTTAAATACATAAATATCGGAATACAATACTAATAATAAATTATAAAATCACAACAATGGAAATAATAATTAAAGTTTAAGTTACTATTCACAAAAAGTTTGCAAAAATACATAAAGTTCGTTCAAGACACGAACTTGCGGCAAGAAAATCAGACCATCGCCTTTACCATCTTATAAATAAATAGCAGATTTACATATATATAATAATAAACGCAAGTTATCTGTCTGTGCATAATCATAAAAATAATATTAATAAAACGCTCCAAAACAATTTTAGTAATAATAACTGATATCTATCACATTATCCAGTAATAATAACTATAATTACAAAGAATAACAATTTAGTATTTTGCAATTCAAAAACACAATTAAAAATTTATAATATACAAAATCAGAACATAATTTTATAATAATATATTTTAAAACAGTAAGAATTACAAAGTAACAAAAAAGAATAAAACCAGAGTATTAATTAATTATGTTTATTATTAAGCATTCGATAACGTAGACTTGAATAAAATGTTTAGCATTTTAAAAAAATTAGTATTCAAATACAGAGATAGAAGAACAATTGCTAACATGTACAGGAACCAAACAGCAACAGTAACAATTGAAGAATATAAGAAAGAAGCCGTAATAAGAAAGGGAGTCCGACAAGGGTGTTCCCTATCTCCGTTACTTTTTAATCTTTACATGGATCTAGCAGTTAATGATGTTAAAGAACAATTTAGATTCGGAGTAACAGTACAAGGTGAAAAGATAAAGATGCTACGATTTGCTGATGATATAGTAATTCTAGCCGAGAGTAAAAAGGATTTAGAAGAAACAATGAACGGCATAGATGAAGTCCTACCCAAGAACTATTGCATGAAAATAAACAAGAAGAAAACAAAAGTAATGAAATGTCGTAGAAATAACAAAGATGGACCACTGAATGTGAAAATAGGAGGAGAAAAGATTACGGAGGTAGAAGAATTTTGTTGTTTGGGAGGTAGAATTACTAAAGTTGGACGAAGCAGGAGCGATATAAAATGCCGAATAGCACAAGCGAAACGAGCCTTCAGTAAGAAATATAATTTGTTTACATTAAAAATAAATTTAAATGTCTGGAAAAAATTTTTGAAAGTATATGTTTGGAGTGTCGCTTTATATGGAAGTGAAGCTTGGACAATCGGAGTATCTGAGAAGAAAAGATTAGAAGCTTTTGAAATGCGGTGCTATAGGAGAATGTTAAAAATCAAATGGGTGGATAAAGTGACAAATGAAGAGGTATTGCGGCAAACAGATGAAGAATGAAGCATTTGGAAAAATATAGTTAAAAGAAGAGACAGTCTTATAGGCCACATACTAAGGCATCCTGGAATAGTCGCTTTAATATTGGAAGGACAGGTAGAAGGAAAAAAATTGTGTAGGCAGGCAATGTTTGGAATATGTAAAACAAATTGTTAGGGATGTAGGATGTAGGGGGTATACCAAAATGAATTAGATTTTTGTGAATTAGATTTCACAGAAGCGAGCATACTTATGTGACTATAATTATTTAAACAAATTTAAAACATGAATCCCCATAAGGGTTGTTGTTATAAATGAATGAGTAGAAGGAATTCTCGAATAATGAGGTGTCTATTGCTTTCTTGATTTGCGGTCCTTGTTCGTGGTATAACTGGTACCACTGTCTAAACGAGTGGACTCTATAATAAGAAATTATTGACAAACTAAAATAGGCAAGGTAACTTTTATTGTATGTGTAACTAAACAAATGTAAAGATTAAAACTGAAGGTGGTAAATTTCTTAAATGGCTGTTATTTTATTAAAATCGTTACCATAATTTTCATCCCTTATGTTGGTACAAGATCATCAGCAGGTGCATAAACAAATTGTAAATATGGCTGCTTGTAGTGAAGATGAGCCAGTTTCTCCGTTAGAAAGTAGAAGTTATTCTAGTTTAAATAGTCCTGTTGGGGTTGAAAGTCGTAGTATTTCTAGATCACCCTCTGTATCATCATTTGACCGATGGCCTTCGTTATTAGTTTCGAGAAGAACAAATTTTAGTGGAAGACCTGTTAATAAAGACCGTAAGTTAAAGACGCAAATTTGTATGCATGTAAGATTTACAAAATGCATTTTTGTAAAAATAAATAAATGAATCATGTCTGAAGTATTTTTATTTTTTGTGTGGTGTGAGACAGTGAATATTTAGAACTGACTAGACTAAGGGAACTTAGGTTAGGTTTATTTTTGCGGGTGGTTACTGTTGCGTTTGGTGATTTGACGGCGTGTAACATACGTATAGCACACTAAACTATTTTTGTTTAACATGTTTAAAGTAATAAGCAGTACTACCGATACAAGCACACCTGATACTTATCGATAGCTAATTAAACCATTTTGTTGGTTTTTAGCTACTGTATAATTTGCTATTGCAGACTTCGCCACTATACCTGTTGCTCATGACACGGTTTTAAATTATTTCATTGCATTTCTTAACTTATGCAGTTTATTGGATACATTTTGTTTTTAGATCATTTCTTATTAATAAGTGTTGGATATTAATTATTTTATTTTACTTGTATGTAAAAAGTGTCATCCTTTGTTTAGTTTTCAATGTTTAAAGTTTTGTGCTTCTTCACTTTATAAATTTTATTATTCGGGACCTATTATACAATAATTAAATAAAACAATGAAAAATCTTATTGATAAAACCTGTTGTGATCAATGTTTGTATCATGTCTTAGTGATGTTTCATAAATCTCCTGGATAGTTTACATTACAGTGCTTATTAACACCGATGTAAAATGTCATTGGATTAGCCTCTTTATACATGCTAAGTCAAAGCACAGTGTGCTATTGTAAATATTTGTGTGTTTTATTTATCCTTTGAAATGAACTAATTTCAATCACTTCATCCAAATTAAACTAAAAAAGTCATTTACTGACATTCTGACCGAATCAAGAAAACTAATTATTATTGCCAGAATCTCAAATAACTAATTTCAACTTTTGGTTATTAGTTAATCTCATTTCAAAATTTCATTTCAGAACACATTGAATTCACAAAGCTATCATCTCCTTCAATGTAGTGCACAGTCTATTTAATTTATAAAGCTATATGACTTTTTATAAATTTTCTATCCTCACTATTCAGTTTTTAAATCAACTGTGTTTATTTCAGATTAAGTTTCATATTTTCTGTGGAAGCAGAGATTTTAAATGTAATTTTTAGTATTTTAAGTAATTATGTTATCAAACTTGAAAGTTGGAAGTTAAGCTTAGAATCAAGCAATGCATATGGAAGCATAGTGTTTGTAGGGTTTAGTCAATGAGCTTAAAAAGACCTAACCTATTCTTCCATTTGATTTATGATTATAATAATGTTACTTTTGAAATTAAAGTAATCTTCATTTAAACAGATGATTAGGATTGCTGTATGGGTTTAATTAAAATTTTACTATTTATTCTGTGCTTTTATAGTGGTAATAATTTTTATTGTTGGTTATTGTGGTATTTCTTATAAAATTAATTATTATTTAAATTGTTTGAAGTGTAGGATCAGCAAAATAATTTTGGTCTATCAAGCTAAGATGAAATATTTAAACAAGATTTCTTCAGTTTTTTCCGATAGATTTTATTTAATATATTAGTTTATTGAATGAGGATTAAAAATACTGATTACATTTTTTAGCATTGGTGAAATTTTTTTTTCTTGTTAATAAATATATTCAACTGACCTTAACTTAGGTAATTATTTCTTTGGTAATCTGACTTGTCACATCCATTATATTTTCTTGAAGTTGTATCAGAAAAACTTATTTTTGTTACTAACATTTTGTATTCACTTCATTTCACTGTCAGGATGTTGGATTTAGCAAATCCCAGATGTATGACCATGTTTTTAGTGTGTGACAACTTTTTTTCCATTAAATGTTAATAAAAGATTCATAATTATATTGTAGTGTTTTATTTTAGCTTTTAGTGGTTATGGTTCAAAAACAAGAATATTATGTTTAACAAACTGTGGTATATATTAATTCAAGAATTCCTTCCATACCTAAAGTTTAAAAGTGATGATTTTTCTATAAGAAATATACACTTAAGCAGCTGCACAATTTTAAAAGCTATTTGCAACTTTCATTCACTTAAGATATTTTATTGAGTCTGTTAACCAATTAACATGCCTGTGATGTCTTAAGGAATTATAGATCTTGCATCTTACTAGTTTTCGTTATAAAATTCAGTTGCTTCTTTCTACTCCAAGTAAATTTTTACCATAAAATTCAAGTTTAAAAGTTTTTATTTCTGCACTGAAAATAGATATTTATACTCATAATATTAATGTATAAACTGTATGAACATTCATCATCAAATTGTACATAATAAAATTACCAACACAAAAACCGTATTTCGTTCTTTATCTGTACATCAGTTCATTAATATTGATGAATTAGATTAATAAAAAACTATAAGCGAGTGACTACATCAAATTTCACGATAAGAGTTGTGGGTTAAGCCGTTGCTTGGATTGTAAATCAAATAGTAATTTATAAATGAATACATTACATTCAAAGTTTTGTAATAGCCGATTAAATCTTTTGGGATCTTCTACTTGAAAATCTTAAAATACAAAAATCCTAGAGATTTATTTTTCAGTTCACTGTAGAAGTTAACTGTAGGTGCTTCTTACAGTATCTACTGCAGTTACTTCAAATTGTAGATGATGAATTCTGTACATATATATGTATATATATACACAGGTGATTCAGAAGGAAAGGGAAATATTTTTGGGAACTAATTTTAGAACTTGAAGTAAGGAAAAAAGTTCATAAAAATATATGTTTGAAAATACTTTGTTATCGAGTTACGGCTAGTGAAAAATTTTGCCTGGATTTTAGATCCCTCTGTGTAATGAGGTCATTCTGAAATCTGTAATATATTATGTAAGGGATGAACTTGTTGGTTTCTTATGTTTTTGACCTGAAAAATTTAATAAAACATGTCCCAAAACTGTATCTCTTATACTTTTCATGACATCCAACATGTCAACATCCAACAGTGTCAAAAACACACCTTTTTAGGTTTAAAATACAGTAAATTTGTTAAATTACTAATAAATATGTAAATTTTTTTTATCGAAGATTGTAGAAATTTTATTCTGAAAAAAATTGTTATAATATCTATAAAAAGGAAAAAAATCAGCTTATTTTAAAAACAAAACTTAACATATAAATGTTATAAATTAAAAAAATATAAAAACAACTGTTTTTAGTACAATAAATTTAGACCTTTAAATAATTAAAATACGTTAATTTACTTTTAAAAAATATACATTGTAGTTTATACTGTATTAATTTACAATAAATATTCTAAAGTTCTCCATTGATATTGATGTGCTTTTCAAGTCCATTTCTGGTACTTACCTATTAATGCCACCACAGCTACAGCTTTATTTAAAATCAAAGTAGTCAATCGGATTTGGGTGGAAAATGAACAGTCTCTTTATTAATTTTAATAAATGGTTACTTATATTTATTTATTTTATAAATGTAATTTAACCAAACTTAACCTGCGCTCGTTTCGCTCGCTAACCTTGACTAATTAACACCATAATTTTTTGAGTATTTATTTAATAATAAATTCAGTAATTATTGCAATTATTTATTATTTAAATAATTGAAACACTCCTGTTAATTAGTCAAGGTTAGCGAGCGTAGGTTAAATTATATTTATAAAATAAATAAATATAAATAACCATTTATTAAAATTAATAAAGAGACTGTTTTGAATCTATGTTAAACTCTATATCAGCCCATTTTCCACCAAAATCCGATTGACTACTTTGTTTTTAAATAAAGCTGTAGCTGCGGTGGCGTTAATACATAAGTACCCCACTTCCTTATACTTCCTGTAGCCAACCTATTGATATCATCATGATCTTTGATGAGGGCAGCAGCATTGTGAATGCGAGCAATCTGTTCATCACTTGTGTTTAAATTTTTCTTGAATATCATACATTTCATTCACCCCTATAAACAGTAATCTAAGTGAATAAGGTCTAGTCATCTAGGTGGCCAATTTACAGCCCACTATATCTAATCCATTTACCAGTAAATCTTTCATCTAAGAATTGTCTCACTTCATGAAATGTGTTGGTGCTTGATCAAGTTGATAGTACATTTCAATTGTTTCACCAATAGAAAATTTTAAGCACTGTAAGAATTTCATTGTTTAAAAATTCCAGATAATTTCTCCTCATGACACTTTGTTCTAGTATGAAAGGGTCTATTGCTCTGTATTGATATGAAAGGGCTTATTGAAAATCTTTGCTGAAAGTTTGATTTAACTACATCACATAAGTTTTCTCCAGACCACTGATGTGAATTCTTTGTGTTGTTTATGTCATTACGGTTAAAAGTAGCTTTCTCTGAAAATACTATGAATGGAATTAAGTGGTAGTTATTACCACCCATTGACAAAACTGCAGTCAACTGGCATGGTCGTCAAGGCATGGTGATATGGCATGCTTGTTGTAATGGGACCTTTTTTTGGTAAGTGGGTACCACTTTTTTTTTCCAAACCAGTGGGTATTTGGAGGTATTTGCAGATAAATTATAAATTTAATCTAACTAAACTTAACCTACACTTGCTGTGCTCGCTAACCTTTGCTTGCTAGTCATGGTTAGCAATCGTAGATTAAGTTTGGTTAGATTATATATTTTATAATTATAAGCAATAATGCTTATATTGGTTCTTGCCAAGTTACATTTAGAAGACCCATGTTATTTGGTTTTTGTTATATAAATGTGCATTTTTATTGTTATTTTTGTGAGAAAAATAAAGAAAAAGTGGTACCCGCTTACAGAAAACGATCTGTTGTAGGACTAAGCTGCTGTACCATTTGAGAATGTTTTCTCTTTCATCACCAAGTACTCGTTGATGTTCAAATGAAACATGAGTGCTAGGAAGGGTACCATTCTAATGAAGATTATTAAAAATTGTACAAACTACATTATGGTCTGGTATTACTCATCTTGGATACCTACATCGGTTTTCTTCCATCCAGCTAAAGCACTTTTATTACAAAAGCCGTACACGAAAATCATATCAGCATATTCTGCACGAGTGAAGAGATTTAGCAACTTTCAAGACAGAATTTCACTTTTTTAAATTCAGATTAAATTGAAAAAATGTAGGTGCAATTTAGGGTTCAACAAACACAAAAACAGTGCATAACTAAATTTTCAAAAATAATTAACCAGTCAAAATTATGCCAAAAAAACTAAACTGCTTAATTTTTAACATATAACCACAATTTTATGAGAATAATGAATTGTGTTCAAATTAATTTCAAAGCGTACAGTTGGTGTTGCCAACCTAATTTTTCAAAGGTCTAAATATATTGTGTTAAAAACAACTATTTTTTTATTTTTTCCAATTCATAACATTTTACTGTTAACTTTTGTTCTATTTTGTTTTACATTGATTTCATAAGAAAGCTACTTATTGTAATGGGTACCATGATTTGACTTCTGGAAAATTTTGATATATCTTTATGGTTTCACATCCCTCACTGAGACCCCAAAACCACTATCAGTTCAAAAGTTTATATATACATTTGTAGATATATATATTATATTAATCCGATCAACCTAAGTACAGAATAATAAAATAAAATAGGATGACACCTACCTTATTCCATAATTCAAGCAAGAGCACTTACGTGAGTCCCTCGCATCATCAGTTGCTCTATATAATTTTTTAAATCATTTGTACCAAATTACACATAAAATTGAAATTAAAATTCCTTACTATACTTAAGATTTGAAATTGTTAAAAGAACTTTTACCAAATTAAAATCGAAACAGAAATTAAAACTAAAAATGTGTAAATTCAAAAATTGTTAAAAAAATATTTAACTTTTATTATTATTTTGACTTTTTAATTTAATTTTATTAAATGACTTCATATTTTTTTTTATATATATGCAATTTTTAATTTTAATTTTTGTTTTGATTTTAATTTGGTAAAAGATCTTTTAACAATTTTAAATTTTAAATCTTATGTATAGTATAGGATTTTTAATTTCAATTTTAAGTGTAATTTGGTACGAATGATTTGAAAAATTATAATGAGTAACTGATGATGCGAGGGACTCTTGAAAGCGCTCTTGCTTGAATTATGGAGTAAGGTAGGTGTCATACTATTTTATTTTATTTTATTATTCTGTACTTTGGTTGATTGGATTAATATAATTTGTATAGTGCAGAGGAATATAATTCTCAAAAGGATTGATTTTAGGAAAATAATATATCTATACATATATATATTTCACTTTCTTGTAGACATGGTAATTGCCGTAATTTTGCGCCAATCACTTTTAAATTGATACATAAAATATAAGGACCCAAAATCTCGGTCGAGTTTCTTGATGGGCAAAATCAGACCATGTGAGGGCTTTTTCGAAAAGCAAAATATCGCTTTAACTTTCTTATTAAGTAAAATATTGAATTTGTTTAAAGTTCCTATTATTCTTATGATAAGAGACTAAAACTTATCTAAGTAAAGTTTCTTGACATCAACAACCATTGGCCCAGAGGGTGAATAAAATGGGGTATTGGAGACAAAAAAATCATACCTCCCTTAATAGGCACAGCCTCGAATCGGTTTAAAGTGGTCGTTATTTCTCTAAACATTACCTAAAACTTTTGTCTGAAACAATTTTTGATATGGCCAACCCTTATGGCAAGGGTTGACCAAAATGTTGCTGGAAATGTAAGAAGATGAGGCTTCTCGTTTGCTAAACATGAGAAACTTTTTTTCACATGCAAACATTGTCGTGTTGAGTATTAAAATTTTTCTTAACTTTAAGGTAGTAATCTTTATTATCCCCTACTTAGCACCGATAAAATCTACCTCTGCCTTCGGGCGTGCCGAAAGAGATTTTTTAATTTTAAATAATAAAAAGAATAGATTTAATTTAAAGTTCTTACTATTCTTTGGATAAGGGCCTAAAACTTATCTAAATAAAGTTTTTTGATATCACCAGCCATTGACCCAGCGAGATATGGGGTTTTGAAGTCAACAAAAATCATACCTCCCTTAATAGACACAGTATCGAATCAGTTTTAAGGGTGATCATTATTCCTCTAAACATTACCTAAAACTTTGTCTGAAACAATTTTTGATATGACTAGCCCTTATGGCAAGGGATGACCAAAATGTTGCTGGAATTGTAAGATGGGGCTTATCGTATGCTAAACATATGAAACCTTTTTTTCACATGCAGCCATTGTTGTATTGAATAAATTTGAAGTTTTTCTTAATGCTAAGATGGAAATCTTTTTTATCCTCTACTTACTACTGGTGATACCTACCTACGGCACACCAGAAGCCGGAGTTCTGGCGTGCCGAAAGGGATTTTTTTTTCATAAACTTATTACATCAGTTTTCTCAGAATTAAATTCTCTACAAATTTTGACAATAAAATTTACTCATATATCAGTATTTAATAAATCTACTGTACTTAAACCTAGAAAAAATTGATTTTGTCACCAAATGTTTTTCTGTTTTACATTTGATATCATGAAAACTACGGAAGGTACTGTTCTGGAACTTGTTTTATTCAATTTTTTAAGTAAAAAACTTAAGAAACCATCAAGTTTATCCCTTTAAATATTATGCCGCAACAATTTCAGATAACCTCATTTCACGGGGCAAAATTTTTCACTAACTCGATAAAAAAGCATTTTCATACAAATGCTTTTATGAACTTTTTTCAAGCTCTAGAATCAGTTCCCAAATTATTTCCCTTTTTTGCTGAATCATCTATATATATATATATATATATGTAAGTAGTGTTTTATTTATCTAGTTGAGATACCTTAACCCACCAGATTGGTTTAATCTGGTGGTGATTGGTTTAACTTGTCATCACAAATCAGCTGATTTCTAAGTCGAGGGTTCTAAGGTGCAAATCCTAGTAAAAGTACTTAACTAGTAAAGGAACTAGGTACTTAAATCCTAGTAAAAGTACTTTTATATGGATTTGAATACTAGATTATGGATACATGTGTTCTTTGGTGGTTGGGTTTCAATTAACCACACATCTCAGGAATGGTTGACCTGAGGCTGTACAAGACTACACTTCATTTACATTCGTACATATCTTCATTCATCCTCTGAAGCAATACCTTACGGTGGTTCTGGAGGCTAAACAGAAAAAGAGAGATGTCAGATACGTAACAAAAATTAAGTTGTTATGTATTGCACAATTAGACAAATTATTCATTAGAATTACTTTAAAAATAGTTTAACTTCAGCAACGTACAAGAAGAATATCAGATGAATTTTCCAAGTAGTATCACTTTCAAGATTCTCATGTGAAATTTTCTGATAAAGAAAGATATCTTGCTGTTCATCATATTCATCTTCACTTTTAATATCATAAATAATTTTACCAGCATAAACTTTTCAGCATGGAAACTTAAGAGGTACTTTTAAGGATCTCTTGGTATAGAATCGTCAAGTAATTTTTGTTAAATTTGAAATTTTGAAACTATGTGAACATATTTAAAATTAAGAAAACGCTTGTAATCAAAATTTTAAGCATCTGATGCATCATGCTCTGATACATATATAGAAAATTTATGATTTTAGATTTATAAGCAATGACATACTTTAATTTAAAACTATTAGTTGTATTAACTGTAAATAAAAGAAGTGATTTATGATAAATTATGTACCTCCAAAGTAATTGAAACATAAATCTTACAGCTATGTTCAATTTGACATTATTTAAACAAAATTTTGTGATCGAAGAATTACATTCTAAAATCAAATACAGGATATGAGCTCCCAAAAAGTCATAAAATTTCCCACTGATTTTACGCTAGAATAATGAATGTAGATTGGAAGGAATTTAAATCAAATATTAAAATTAATTATATTGATCAACTGAGAGCCAGTTATTTGAAACAATCGGCTCTAAAAACAGGTAGGTGTTTCAAGAAGTTAGATGTAATTTTCTAATTTAAAAGAAGTAAGATTACATGAAAAGTAATCATTTAGTATCATACAGTTCTAAATGGGTGGTGGACCTTGACCCAGGGTTTTATGTTCAACAGTTCATCGCTATTATCAAAACAAATAATAGGCTGTAGAAATTTAATCTTAATTGCAAATAGTGATCTCCATCTGGCCTTCATATCTGTTACAATTATTTTTATCTCTTTCATACAAAAAAAAAGTGCAATTATAAGCTACCAAAGTAATGTATTACAATAGATTTAAACTATAAGTGAGTTTGTCAACTATCCGTTGACACTGTTACAACATAATCAGAGTTCAATGAAAACAGTTGCTTACCTTGACCGCAGAGTTTTTCATAATAAATACCATTTATAGAAATTTAAAAAAAGGTAAAAATATAAAAATTACAAAATAAATATTATTCCTATACTGTGTTATTGTGTATAGTTTAATTAAATTTAACTTTAAAATTCTGCCGGTCGATTGGCTGCTCCTGATTGTAATGATTGATCCCTTTCTCTTAATTTTTTTGATTTTCCTTGTAATCTCAATTTAGGGAAACAGTATTGTTATTTTTTTAGTTAGGAACTAACTAAAAAACTGCGAACAGCTTACTGTTCTAGTGGTAGTTTTTGTTATTGTCTTATTTTCTTTGTACGGCGTAAGCAACAAGCCCTTTTACACTAGTTAATGAAATTATTAATATAGGTGCAGTTTACCTTCTATGGATCTAAAACGTCTGTGTGGGTTCCACCATGTTCAATACGCAGCTATAATAAGGGCCTCCATGTCCGGTTGTTCATTCGCAACAGCATGTCAGGGGTTATAATTTCAAATTCTAACCGAACAGCAGCTTGGAGCTGCTCTTTGTTGACCTATCTGCGTTTTCGGATCTCATTTACAAAACCCCAGACTGCATTGTCAGGTGTGGTGAAGTTAGGGCTTCTTGCTGGTCCATGCAATGGTGCCGCTAACTCTTCGACCCACGTCCTATCCAGCGATTGGGAAAAATTTCATTGATGCGTCTGCGGACATTCAAAGAAAAATTCGCTGGAGCACAGTATTGCTGAAATGTAATGATCCCTTTTGCCGTTAAGCAACCACTTTTCGATCATACTCGGATAATTGAGTAGATTAACTTCGCCATCGAAAACCAAGGAGCTGTCATCCCAGCCCAAATCGTAACATGAAGGGGATGGTATTCAATTTTTTCAAAAAAGTGAAGATTTTTTCGCCCAGAAAAAAATTTCGTTTACGATAGTTTCGATAAATTGCATGCTTGTCTGTGAATATGTTCACCCGTTTTATCGTTTGCTTTCGGAAAGGGTTCAAACAATAATTTACATATATAAATTCATCTATCAAGGTCATTGTCATTCAGTTCGTTAACTATGGCCGGACGAAAACATTTAACTTTCAAGCTCTTACGTATGTGGTCTCGTATTGTCAGTCTTGGAATGCCTAACTCTGCTGAACTTTGCGCGTTGATTTCATCGGTGATCGTTGAGTCGATGCCTCCACAGCAGCACAGGTCTCAGCTCGAGTGCTAGCGCCTCCCACTACGTACGTATCAAGAACGTTGCCTTCTTCTCCCATCTTAGTAACGTTTGTCTTAGGTGACGATTTACCAAAACTCTCTAAGAAGTCATTCATAATGTTCTCCATGTTTTATCAGTGTGTAGACGTTTACGCACCCACAAACAATCTATAGACGCTCTTCGGCAGTGAACACAATCGTATCCGTCACGTCATCGTTTCATACTCTACTACCAGTAAGATCATCTAATGACGAATTGACGCACTGGACGATTCCCACCACGGCTTATTCTCCCCATCTTTTCCAGCAGAAGTGAGCTATATCATCGGTGAAAATTGGCAGCATTAGAGTCCGATTAAGCTGTATTTATTACATTGTAAAGGGACTTCTCGCCCACATGGCAAGTTCTTTTGCTTCATCTCTAATAAAACATGATAACTAATTTCCCAGAAAAAATTATTTGTTTTTGCTGGAGAAAATTTGTAAGGGATTATTTACATTTATTTATTAATGCTGTAATTTTTGTCCTTAAATATTTTGTGTTGATAATTACTTTAATTTTTTGATTAGAAGACTAATCTGCCAATATGTTTGCTTATACTGTAGGCTGTCGATAATCCGACAGGTAGCGGGTAGCCCTGATGTCGGATTACTGAAATTCTAATTTCAGTGGAATAACCAACAGAAAACCTTACGTTCTTTCATATACATTTATTAATTTGATTAGCTGATATACTTTGGTTAAGTAAATACAATACAACATTTACCTACTTACTTAACAGAAAAATACTGGTCAATAGCCTTTTCTTTTTTTTTTTTTTTGCTTTAATGGACAGTTTAAAATTATTCCCGCAAACTTTTTGATTTTAAAATATCGGCAGCTGCCACTTCATTTTCTTCAGCCCATTTGATACACATGTTAAACGTTTTTACAGTCTTATGTTTTTAAAAGACCAACGATTTTTGGACTTGACTATAACAAGGAATTCAAGTTTATGGATACCACTCGTGTTTGAACAAGGCATAAACGAAATTCTGTTTTTAGATATTTTGCGAACTTTTTTTTTTTTTCCACTCTACTCCCCCGGGCCGGTCCGACTGGTTGGTATTGCGCCACCCAGGGGAGTGTCTGTTAAACTCTAACGAGCTTCCACGCCTACGGCATGGCAGGTCGGCTCGCCGGTGTCAGCTCTTTTAAGTGTTTTCTGTTTGCCCATTTGGTAACCACGGCATACCTCGATTAGCCGTAACGTGGCACCGGGTCTTTTCTGACTCTTCTTCTTCGTCAGAGCCTATCTAAACCCTTGGAGTCCTCAGTGGATCATTGAGAACGACACACCTCAGCATGCCGTCTCTCACCACTGAGGCTGTCCACCTTACCCTATTCTACACTAGTATCCTAGTCGCCTTTCATCAATATCCTTCTCCGATAACACTGCTATTATAAATTCCGTGACTTTCTTCCAATTTATTTCGCTCCTCAACATGTGAACTAGAACCTCTGTTGGGCTCATACCTATTATGCCACAGTTTCTCCTTTTAATAGCCCACTTATCGCAGCAGAAAAAAGTGTGTTCTGCATTGTCTATTCTCTCACAGTACATACATTCTGGACCTGACCTTCTTCCAACACGATGGAGGTACTCATTGAAATTGCTATGACCTGTAAAAAACTGCGTGATATGATAATTCTTCTCACCATGTTTCCTATCCAACCATAGCGCCAGATCTGGGATCAGCTCTTTTGTGCGTTTAGCCGGTCCATCCTCTTGCCATCTATGTCTAAGTCTAGCTTTTGCTTCATTTGCTTTGAGGCCTTGCGCCCTCTCGACTCTATATAGGGCCATTAAATCTATTGGTGGTACCCCAGACAAAACACACAACGCCTCATAGGAGACCGTCCTCTAAGCTGAAACAATCCCCAGCAACAGCCTCCTATGAAATTCAGTCTGTTCAAATTTCTTTCAACCCTAATTGAGGGCCACCACACTGGTACCGCATATAACATCATCGATGTCACTGTGGACGCTATCGCCCTTCGCTTAGAGGGTCTTGGAGCTCTCTGCGATGACATTATTATATTCAGATTCTTGGTCATCTGTTCTCCTTTGGCACATATGTCTGTTATATGCTGGGTGAACCGGCAATTTCTCTCATAAGTCACACCCAGGTATTTAATCTTTTCGACCTCTGATATTTGTTGGTTTCCAATTTGGATGACCGGATGGTCTAAAATCCTTTTCCCAGTGAACGTAATATATTTACATTTCTCTATTGCCAGCTGGAGTCCCCTCTCTTTCAACCAGTTATCTATCGTTCGTAGCGTGTTGTTAGCTCTCTCTTGTACATCAACAATTGTTTTACCCTTGATGAGTATCGCCAGGTCATTGGCATAGGCAATTACTTGTACCCCATCCTGATAGTCGAGTCTTAATATCCCATCGAAGCCCAGTATCCAGAGTAAGGGTCCCAGTACAGAGCCCTGTGGCACACCACCATAAATATTGAAACGTAGGCACTCGCTCTGCGTGTCCACCAAGCATTCTCTATTTGAGAGGTATTCCCCTATCTGCCTTCTTAAATAAGGACTGATGCCTTTTTCCACTAATGCCCTGTTTATTGATTCCCACTTGATAGAACCGAAAGCATTTTTTACATCTAAAGCTATGAATAGGGGAATACCCCTCGTTCTCCATGTGCCACTCCTAGTATCTATAGCCCAGTCGATCACTTTTGTCGCCGCCTGTATCGTCGAACGACCCTTCATGAATCCATACTGATTTCCACTAATGCCTATTCCTTCCTCAAGTTCCTTAAAGATTCGGCCGGCGAGCATCTTCTCCACTGCCTTCGCCATGGTATTTAAAAGACTCAGTGGTCTGTATAACGGTTCTCCATTGTCATTTGCGCCTTTTGGGAGGAACACCACCCTAGATTCCTTCCAAATTCCTGGAAATGTCTTATTTTCTAAACCATGGCTGACCACATCGAGCATTTCGTAAGGAATTCTCTTTACCAGTCCTTTAAGGAGTGCTGCTGGAATACCGTCAGGACCCGGGCTCTTCCTGTTACCAAGTTGTGCTACTGCCGTGTGCAGTTCAGAGAGCGTAAAGCGTCTGGGTTCGCATTCTATAGCATTTCCTGCAGTTTCTACTCTACTGGGGAATAGCTCATTAATCTGTTGTTCTGCCTGCTCATTATTTAATATAGGCAGACGCCTTCCAAATCGCTTAGTGATTATTTTATATGCCTGTCCCCAGGGGTCTCCGTCTAACTCCTCGCAGAGTCTGTGCCATTGTTTCCTTTTAGACATGCGAATAGCTTTGTTTAAGGCCCGTCTGGTCTCTACATAAGCCAGAGATGCCTCCTCGTACCCCTGTCCGCCTCGCATTCTGAGTCTATGCTTCCTTCTTCTGCGCGATAGTAGGAGCCCTCTCAGTGTTTCAATCTCCATATTCCACCAATACACTGAGTGTCTCTTTGCTCTTCTGTGAGCCTCTCTGCCCATTTCTTGTCTTATGACGTTAGTTAGGGCAACTGGTGTCAGATTCTCTATGTTGATAATCCTTTCCGCCGTTCTAGTAACTATGATCTCGATCTGTTCCGTTGTAAAACTACTATAGGGCATTTTCTCTCTAGTCACATAGTCTGAGCCTTTTATGATAATCATTGTGGCATGATGGTCACTCGCCACATCATGTGGTAACATTCGCCAGTTCCAGTGTTCACTACTCCATCTATTGTCTATGATTGTTAAATCTAGGACTGACGAGTGTCCTCTCGCCTCATATGTAGGGGTGTTATCATTTACACAATGGCAGCCAACTGCCCCCATCATATCCATAAGGATCTCACCTCTGCGATTGGTGTAAGCGCTCCCTGCTGCAATCGCTTTACTATTGAAATCTCCTAGAATGATGACTTTCTTCCTAGCGTTATTTACTACTCCTTGTATTGTGTCTAGTCTTCTGGTAAATTCTTGTATGTCACAGTTTGGAGACACATACCTCTACCATACGCCAACATGCCTCTAGATCTGGACGTCATACTCTATGCTAACCTGCCGCTTACATCCATAATTGCTATGTCACCATCTATATCCACAATCCAGCCTGATATAGCAACAACGTACTTGTTCGGCTCCGTGATTATCAGTAAATCTGCCCTTTGGTCTATGATCAGTTCACTAACCAAATCATGAGACATGGTGCTTCTGTTTGCGTTAACTATTATCACCCTAAGCATTTAAGTGTTTTGAGCACCCCCAGCCACCGGTGCGGTGTTCTTGCTCCCAAAATCCAGGCAGCTACTATGTTCCCGGCATTCTGCAATCTTGTCGCTTCTGCCTCCATAATTGAAGCAGAGATCCATTCTATCAGGGCCCTTGCACTCATGCCTACGATGTCCAGTATTCCAGCATCTAAAGAACTTATCCTCTGATTCCCTTATATATGCCCGACAATTTACCCAGCCAATCCTCAACCTTTGTTCCACCAGCTTACAGGCAGCCCTATACGAGGTAATAACTGTAACATTTTGGGTCTCAACATACCCTTTCCTAATGGATGATATCTTTACCTCCTCATCACTACCGATTCTGTTCACAACCGCTGTCATAATTTCTTGTTTCGATGTCTCAAGATCTACATCTTTAATATGTACAGTCGTTCGCCTACTAGCTCGCGATCTCAAATCTACCTGTAGATCTGCCGCTTCATCTCTTAGTGTATTAGTAAATTCTATAGCTTTTTGCGCACCCTGAATTCGAACATGTAATTCGTCATTTCTACCTTTTCGCAAAGATAACACGTCCTTTGCGTCCTCATTATCTACGGCAGCTTTCATAGACGTTAGCAGATCCGCATAGGATTTGCCCGCTGCTTTAACTATCACCGTCCGGCTATATTCCGCCGGCGGCGTAGCCTTCTTAATATGGACTTGTCCTGGTCTTGACTGATCACTTTTAGGGCCAGTATGCAACGTCAGGACTTTCACCGGTTCTGTACTATCCTTATGTAAATACGATAGGATTTTCTTAGCATAATTGCCAATACTATTATTTGGCAATATGAACGCTATCTTAGGTGACTGTGCACATATCTTTATGATCGCCTGTAGTATATGCATCATTGTCTTTTTCTCTGTGTCTCTAGAGTCGTAATAGACCTTATATTTACATCTTTGAACTTCGACTTTTTGTGCTCCAATTACCAAAATTTCTTCCGTTAGTATATCACCAGCCGAGTATTTCGGAATATGTGTTTCTGCATCCTCATGTGTGTTATTTCTCCTTAAATCTTTGATATTACATATATCACCCACTTCGCTGGGTAACTATGCAACAGTGTTTATCTTGTCTCTTAACGAATCTGGCCAGCCATTTTATTCACATGTTAAACGTTTTTACAGTCTTATGTTTTTAAAAGACCTACGATTTTTGGACTTGCCTATAACAAGGAATTCAAGTTTATGGATACCACTCGTGTTTGAACAAGGCATAAACGAAATTCTGTTTTTAGATATTTTGAGCACTCTTTTCAGCACAATGAACAAATGTTTTTTTTTCTGTAGCAGTCTCCAAAATAGCCCACTCTCATCGGCATTATAAACCTGGTCAGGACCAAGATCCAACTTTTCTTTTTAAGAGGTGGAGGAACCCCATTTTCGGGCTCGCTAACAGGTTCCGCAAGATGTTATTAAATGCGTATGTGTTCCTGCGTACTACCGACTAAATTTCCACACTTGGCTACCCACCCTTCCTGGTACAGCTGGTGTGCATTACTTCAGGAAGAGGGAATACGCCCTCACACATATTTAGACACCACAGTCACCAGACACGAACCTCACACCAACAAGATACCAAACATCAGACTAAAATCTCACCACACACTCCACGACATCCAATCATCACTCAGAAAACATACCCCCACGCCGCACACTCCACACATCATATCAAAGCCAGTCACATCCAATCACATAAACAAACACCTCACAGACAATCGAACACTACAGTATAGTTACCTCACGGGTCACCATCGGACGCGGCAGCGGAGTGTCCACAACCTCATCGCACCCAGGGACTCTTACACGTACGGGGAACCACGAGGCTCTCAGCCTGTTTGATCCTGCATTTTTCGACGATCCCTTCTTCTACCCCTGCGAGACTCCTTCCAGACGTACAGCTCCTCCATGATCTTCCTAACAAACCTTGTTACAGCCGTTCAGTTTTCCGCGCTTTCCAGCATGATTGCTGCATTTCCTCTGGGAGGAACATTTCTCTTTTATCTATGGTGTCCAATATTTCCCTCCTCGCATCCTCAAATTGGGGGCAGCGAAAGAAGAAGTGGTATGCTGTCTCTTCCTCGTCTACACACTGGACAACTAGCGGAGTGATCTAACTTAAACCTAAAAAGGTATTCTCTA
Source organism: Lycorma delicatula (assembly GCF_047948215.1). Classification (NCBI taxonomy): domain Eukaryota; kingdom Metazoa; phylum Arthropoda; class Insecta; order Hemiptera; family Fulgoridae; genus Lycorma; species Lycorma delicatula. The sequence goes on along the minus strand of NC_134455.1, from coordinate 374,673,425 downwards.
AACCCTACATGGCCTGCTAGAAACGATGTGAGACAGTAATCCAGCGAGCCATGGGCCCTCTCGCACCAACTTCTCAGATCCCGAATTATTCGGTGTATCATCCATCGGCCTCTATCACTAGTGTCCCACCGCATCTCCCATTCTCTCCTCATTTCTTCCATAGTGGAACTAGCCACTCTCCTTTTTTACGCAGGTGTTGACGCCCGTTGCTCTTCAATCTTCTTCCTGCGGGTGATCTCCTGATCGACAGGTAATATTCCCGCCAACACTTCGACTGCTTCTCGAGAAAACCTGCAGCTATAATACGGAGGCAACTCTTTCTGTGTATCGATTCGAGAGCACTCCTGTATACGCCGTATTTAGTGACCCCTTCCCGCGGCACTGTAAAGTAATGTGAAGTATATCACTCCATCCACCTCTGCTGCCTCGGTTCCCCCACAGTTCGGCAGTAATATGGAAACCAGATTTTCAGCCTTCGAACAGGCCACCACTTCTTCTTTCTTTCTTTTTCCTGTTAAGCCTCCGGTAACTACCGTTTAGATAATTCTTCAGAGGATGATATGTATGAGTGTAAATGTAGTGTTAGTCTTGTAAATTCTCAATTCGACCATTCCTGAGATGTGTTGTTAATTGAAACCCAACCACCAAAGAACACCGGTATCCACGATCTAGTATTCAAATCCTTGTAAAAATATCTGGCTTTACTAGGACTTGAACGCTGTAACTCTCGACTTCCAAATCAGCTGATTTGGGAAGACGCGTTAACCACTAGACCAACCCGGTGGGTTTTCGAACAGGCCACCAAGACGTGGGTACCGAAACGCTTCCTGGCGTCCACCCATATTTCAAGATATCGCAGTCCTTGAAACTATCCTTTGGCCCTCAAGCACCATCTTCAGTGTTGGCCTTTGCTTGATTGTTGTAATCACAACAATCCCTATAAGACCCAACTCTTAGACTGTCTATAAATCTTTCTTTATACGGCTCGATGGCTGTAAATCATAAGAAAGTTTCTCACTTGTGGTAGTTAGTAAACATATTCCATAGCGCTTCTTGAATTTATCGAACTACCCGTGGCTTGCTTCTTTCTTTCGTTATTAATTTATTTATAGAAAGGCTTTTTCTTTGATGATTTCGCCTGAAAGAGAAATATGTTTGAAACGTTCCTGGATAGATCGATTATAAAGTGCACCTTCCATTAATAAAAACCTGCCGGATTTTAATGTTTTCCTATCACTATTACCGCTGACATCTTTTACAAAAAATTTTCTATTTTTACCAGATTTTTTTTCCACTTCTCCTGGGCCGGATCCTGCAGTTAAGTATAACACAGCCCAGGGGGTTGTTCTATTTCTATACTCTGACGGGCCTCCACGTCTCGGCCTGCCGGTCGGATCTTACTTTGCGCTCGCCTCAAACCCCCAGTCTAGGATCCACCAGGCTCGTGTATGCCATCCCTGGGTCCCTACTCCGGGAGCCGGTCTTTAAGTCAGCGCCTCTAACTGGGACACCCCGAGATTTTTACCAGATTACTACATAAAAATCTTATGATCGTACACAATTTCGCAATGCTCGGTTGAAGACTGTTAATTTATATTATCTGTTTGTAGTTTTATGAAAAGATGTTTCTGGGGAGGGTTGTTTAAAAATTAATTATAACAGTCACCAAACTACAGTATTTGATCGTTTCTACCTAGTGTTGACATTACGCATCAGCAAATCCTTAGATAAATTGTAGTCTAAATTGGATGACGTAATAATAATACCATAGACATCATAATACGTTAACTGTGGTGAGCAAATTGCTTATATGATTCGAATGGGACGCTGTGAAAGTGTCGTGCTGATACAGTCTTCACGATGTTTTTGGAAGGACTTCTCTCCCCCGCCCGCCGACTAATCGACCGGCCTGACCGTGCGCGCAGGTTGTTTGACACAACTGTACAAGTCACCAGCCGGCGGCGCCACGCGCTCAACTGCAGACACAGCTAAATGACGTCGGCGACGATCAGAAGTACTGTAGTGTAATTATTAGATTATTCCACGTAACCCCGGCTTACTCATTTAAAACATCATATTCACCATTCGGCCGTGGCGTCTATCTGTTTTATCAATTGTGATGACGTGCAAAAAAGACTGAAGTAAAATAAAGACAAAAAGTATCGGATTAGTGGATGCGTCGGACTAAATAGCGTCGGACTAAATAATGTCGGATTATAGTGAGCCGACTGTATTGTAAATATCATTCTTTGTTACCAAATGTATTTTATTTTAATAAAATAACAAAGAGATTGCTCAAAACCCCTTTACTAGACATATAAATTTTCATTTATAAATTAATTTTGTTTGTAAAAAAGATTATGTAATTCTGAATGTCTAAATTTTTACTTTTGGTGAAAGGTTCTTGAGCATTTCATGTATTATTTGTTAACCTGTTACCATGGCTCATTTTTTATATTTTTTAAATAAAAATATTTTTCATTGAGAGAGAAGCAGTATTTTGTGAAATGAATTCTTATTGTTGTCTTTTTATTGATAACCTTGTTTTATTGTTTAAAAGTACGTTTTCAATGCTTTTATCCACATAAGTACATATATATATATATAAATTCTTTTTTTTGTTTGATTTTCAAGTGATTGAAAATAGAATGTAGAAAGAAACAGGTTAGATAAATATGAATTATATAAAATAAACTGTTAAACACATAAATGGCGTAACTGTTTCTTTGTATTCTGTGTAATTAAATTATTTATCGTACATATTTTCTCTCTCCCTGATTTTTTTGTTTGCTTTTAGCATTTGACTTGTTTAATTACATTGATAAACATAATTTTTATTTCCTAACACGCGATACATTATTTTAATCTGTTTTTTAATGCTGAAAACGAATATGAACCCGGAATATTTTTATCGTCCACCATTTTTGAAAAGTTTTTAAATTTTAATTGAAGGATTTTTTTTTCATTTTCCAACGTGTAGTTAGCATTTTAAGTTCCTATATTGTATTTTGTTGAACTCATATTTTACTGTTTGACTTTGTTAACGTAATTTGTAAGCTATAAATAAACAATACTAGACAAATAATTAAATCATATCATATTCATATATTATGACATCATATCTAATACTGAAGGGTGAGCTTTCACGGACAAGATTAATCATGTCTGTGCAGGTCATAACATGTAGCTAAAAGCACAGGTGTGTTGTTTGTATTAAACAATGGATTTAGGAATGAATTAATTTTGTTCAGTCTTATTGCTGACTTAAGTTTGTTAACAGTGCAGTGTCATAATGCCTCGAAATTGCGTAAATGATGTGGATGCCTTTTGTTATGTATGTGGTGAGTTTACCGTAAAATTAAATAGAAAAAAACAGTATATCTTTAATTACAAAAGCATATTTCTACTTTTAATGTAAAATTGGTGATCAGGATAAGACGTGGGCTTCTTATATAGTGTGCGCTAATTGTTCTGTATATTTAAGAGGATGGCTGAAAGGTACACGGAAGACTTTGCCATTTGGCGTACCTATAGTTTGGCGTGACCCAAAGGATCATGTAACCGATTGTTACTTTTGTTTAACAAGTGTGCCTGGAGTTTCAAAAAAATCTAAACATACTGTAAAATATCCTTTATTGCAGTCTGCAATCAGGCCTTTACCTCACAGTGAAATTATTTCAGTTCTTGAGCCACCTATGAATGTATGTTTCGAAAGCAGCGATGAAGAATCGGGCAGTACTGAAGAAGACAACAATGATTTTGATTTTGAATTATCTTCCAATAAGCCACACCTTATATTACTAGGTGAATTAAATAACTTGTTTAGGGATTTAAATTTATCAAAAAATCAAGCTGAACTGTTAGGATCAAGACTGCAAGGTTGGGATTTATTTCAAAAAGATACAAAACTTTTGGGCTTTCGAAGCCGGTAAAAAGAACTTTTTTAGTACTTTATTGATGAAAATAATTTGGTTTATTGCGCAAATATTGTTGAGCTTATGTTGCATTTAGAACAAGTTCATAAACCTGAAGACTGGTGCCTTTTCATAGATTCGTCCAAATGTAGTTTAAAAGTGGTTCTACTACACAACGATAACGAATATCCTTCGATACCAATCGCTTATAGTATTAATTGAAAGAGACATACGATGTGATGAAAGACGTTCTTGAAAACATAAATAATTATAAAAAACATAACTTGACCGTATGTGGTGATTTGAAAGTTACATCTATTTTGTTAGGCATGCAGTTAGGCTATATTACGTAAATGTGTTTCTTTGCGAATGGAACAACAGAGCTAGAGATAAACATATCTTACCAAAGGGTGAAAGAAACGAGACAGCTTAATTCCAAATGGGAAAAATATTATTCATGAGCCCTTAGTTAAACCAAAAAAAAATTATTTTTCCCCCTCTCATATCGAGCTAAGGCTAATGAAAAATTTTATAAAAGCAGTGAAGAAGAATAGTCCCGGATTTTTGTACATCAGGCAGAAATTTCCGAATATAAATGAAGGAAAAATTAAAGAAGGAATATTTGTTGTCGTTAAATAAGAGAGCTGGTGAAAGATGATGTATTTAACTCAGTGTTAAATAAAGTAGAAAGCGCAGCTTGGGCTTCATTTAAATACTTTTACAAAAATATTCTCAGCAAACAAAAATCCGACAATTACCACGATATTTTTAATCAACTTCTTGCTTCATACAAAGCTATGGTATGTAATATGTCTTTTAAAATACATTTTCTTTCACTCACATCTGGATTTTTCCCGGACAACCTCGGAGACGTAAGTGACGAACACTGTGAACGTTTCCACAAAGATATTTCGGTGATAGGAAGCCGCTATAATTGGAAATGGAATTCTAACATGCTAGCCGATTAGTATTGGACATTAATTCGGGATGTGCCTGAGGCTATTTATAAAAGAAAACCATCAGCGATATCATTCTAATACAGATATGGTTAATCTGTAATTTTACAGATTTTAACTATATTTTCCCTTAATTATTTTTGAAGCGTAATTTATTTAAAACTTAAGGGTGATAGAAAAATTGTATTTACAGATCTATAATGTACGCAAAAAAGGAATTCAAGAAATGGTATGAAACTTAGAGAAAAATTAAATTTTTTTTGTCTATCAGTGTTATTATTCTACACTTTTTTATATTCTTTTACCAAAATGTATTTCTCAAAATATTTGCTTTACCTACCAGTGTACCTCTTAACAGTTTTTACTTTCTACACAACCCGTTATTACAGAATTCGTTAAACCGTAATATCTTAAAATGACTACTAACCTGGCCCATTGTTTTAACATATTTTGTGATTACTTTCTTTGGTTGACTTAAAACATTTTAATACATTTTTTATCAATTTACTCAATTTCCAACATTTTTCTGTTAAACTCCACTTTCAAAGCAACTATTCATTTTAATTTATGGAGTTTTCATTGTCCAGTATTCTTTACTCTCTCTCTCTCTCTCTGATATTGAGTAAATTATTTATTTATTAAAATAAAAAACAGATTGTATGAATTTAGAAACATTAAAACTGCAAGTTGTTTTTTACCTGTAATCAAAAATAGTCGATGTGTGCGTCATTCGTAATTCGCTAAATATCCTACTGGTAATTAATTTCATGCCATGTTCATTGTAACATATACACGTCTATGAATTCGAATACGTTAACAATTTTCTCCTTAGGTCATCAATATTCTCTACACGAGTTTTATATACATTATCCTTCATGAAACCCCATAGGAAAAAATTATATGGAGTTATATCTTGTGATCGAAGTGGCCAAGCAATCGATCCATTACGTCCATTCCAGCGATTTGGGAATCTGTTGTTGAGGGATTCACGCACTTATAAATCCCAGTCGCTCCATCTTGTTGAAATATGATTTCGGATTGTAACTCTTCAAGCAGGGTAAACAAACCTTCTAACAAGTCCAGATAGATGTTCGCGTTAACTGCCGTTTCCGCAAAGAAAAAAAGGTGTCCATTCACAAGATCGTGAAGCAGTCCGCACCAAACATTAATTTTTTGGCTATCACTAATACGGTCACGTGTAACATGTGAGTTCTCTGATCCCATATTTGAATGTTCTGAGTGTTCAGTTTTCCAGAAATGTGAAATGTAGCCGCGTCCGAGAACACAACTCTTTTAAAGTAAAAATCATCATTTTAAATTCTTTCAAGTCATTTCCACAGCAAATTCCTTTCTAGTTGGGTGATCTTATGGTGTAATGTGCTGCAGTATATGTAATTTATAAGGGCGCAGTTTTAATTATTTATTTAAAACATCGTGAATGGTAGATCGCGGAAGATTTTATTGCGAGCTGCACTCAGAGTTGATTTCTCAGGGCTGGGAACAAAAGACTCGAATGATCTCCATTTTTTCATCTGTTGTTTTAGGCCTTACTGCATCCTTCTTATGTTCAACACTACCAGTTTCTTTAAATTTATCGTACCATGAACGAATACTTGTTCTAGAGGGTGGCTCTAAGTTATACAGAATTCTAAAATTGCGTCGAACTTGTGTGTCTGATTTTGTTTCAATAAATGACACTACGCAATGTTCTTTCATCTGCGGACTCATGGCGACTGAAGTATCCGGTTACGAATGCAATCACAGCTCTTTGTAGTATTTGCCGAGGGAAACGTTTTGAGCTACTTGTTACAAAGAGCCCAACCATTTATTAATAGAACTACTATTTTTTTTTTTTAATAAAACATTAAAGTTGTTCGGATAATTCTGAAACAACCGGTGTAACAAGACCAGTATAGCGGGCCTGAATAACGGATTTCTACCAATTATTTTGAAAATAGTAGAAAATATTTTTGGAGGAATCCAGAAAGGGACTAGAAGTAACCTTTTTAGTAAAGGTAACAGATCCGCTTAACAGTAGTCTTTTATAATACTGCCTTGTGACACGCAATGAACAAATGTTTATACCATGAGAAGAATTACTGGACTGGGTTAAGGAATGCATGAGAACCAACAGACTTGGTCGATCATTCTCACGCTTTGAATTGGGGTCTGGTCTGGCAGATAAAGAAGATAGAAGCATAAATCTCCCTGGGAAGACCACAAAAAATCAGTTCTGCAACCAGTCCAGTGCGACATTATGACGTCAATTCCGCTAGGAGAGGCTGCAAGATGTAAGTATGGTGGAGTTCTGCCAACCAATCCAGCGAAACGTTACAATATCAGTCCGGCGAGGGGAGCCTGCGAGATGTGAGTTCTGCGAACCAGTCTAGCAAGGAGAGTATAACTTCAGTCAGCAAGAGTATTCTGCGGCGAGGACAGATAAAGGAGAGAATTTCCAGTGTGAATTAAGTTCGATACGATTAAGGTGACACCACGACTAATTCCAGTAAACAAAAAATACTATCAGTGAGTTGTAAAACTATAAGTGAAAGAAATAATGTACTAAATTTAATTCATAAACTGTTAAGGTAGTTTTATTTTCGGACAGTAAAGGTATTTGCAGTGAACTTTATACTTGTCTTATATAGTGTACAATTGTTTGTTAATACAAGACTAGTGGTTAAAAGTGTTAAGACTAGCCGTTATACGATATCTTTTGTTAATGGGTCTGAATTCTTGTTTTCTATTTATCTACCTGGAATAAATCCTGACAATTATTTCAAACTCTGTCTTGTGTGTAATCTCTGTTTACTATTACATTGACATTTGACTATTTGATGTGTAATATTGTAATTGTTTACTGTTTTGATTATGTTTTTTCATTAATTGTTTGATTATTGTCGCTTATTATTATTATTGTTGTTGTTATTATTATTACTGCCATTATCATTATTTTGTGTTTTTAAACCAATAAACTGTAATTATATAAACATTCTAAATTGTCAATCTTTTAATATCCTGACCGAGCCACGAACACACGACAATATATACATACTAGCAACCCTGTTGTGGCTTCGCCTGCATTATATGGTTACCCGCATTTCTCATCGTCTTCAGGGTGATATTTAGTAGGTCTGGCTTGCTTCGCTCACCCTTTCTGTCAAACCAGAGGGCTCTGCCCTTTGGACCCATCTGTGTTCATTAAACTCATGCTTATGAGAGTAATAATGATAAATAAAAATTAAAGCCTGTTCAATTTGTAGTAGTATTAGTATATTCTAATTTATTCAGAGCAACAGTTTGATCAATACACGACTCGATACTTTGAATAATCAAAGAATGTAAGTTTCAAAATAGTAGGTCTCCATCATAAAAATGTTGATTATAACTGGTTACCTTACTTCGTACTGGTAAAAATGAATTTTGTCCGGTTGGTTCTTAGTATTACCCGACAAACACCATTAGAGGTGATCATACTTTGTTTCTCATTCAAAAAAAATAATCATTTAATTACTTTTATTTTATGTTTTTTAGTTAAGTAACCAAAGGTAGGTGCAGCTTTGCACATACAATAATACTGTGACTGTGTTGATTGAGCTGCAGCGCCGTACACTGTCGCTTTCCTTAAAATATTGAAAATAAAAAAAACCGAAAATGGTTTTTTAGGTGTTTATCCGAAGAATATTTGCAATCACCTTGTTCAGTGAATACCTTGTTCAGTATAATCGGGAATGGGGATAATTTATTTACAATCATTATTCAAATTTTTTTACCCTTCTTCATCCCTTTCATGGTCAGATTTTGAAAAGTTATATTCTGCAATCTAATACTAACACCAAAATACATCTTACAAGGGTCTGTCGCTGTTATGTAATGAAGGAAATGTTATGCTAAAAGGATAGTTGGGTGATTCAAATTGCAGTTGTCACTGTCATGACAACAACCATCAAGATTCATTGCACCACCTGTACTTGGCAGTGCAAGAAGCTGGAGACTTGAAATATTTGTTTATAAGAGTAATTAATTTTTTTATATTTGTATTAATCTGACAATTCTCTGGTTTCACTGAAACCAGAGAAGAGTGTCAGTGAAACTCAGGTTTGTAGAGTTAGTAGAAATGCCCTAACTAACCTTAGTTTGTTGGTTAGGAAAAATTATATAAAAATAAAACATTTTAAATACATGTATTTCAACAGTTTTTGTCATCAATAGCATTACTTAATAGTCTCTATTAAGTACTATGATTTATCAATGACTTCTGATATAAAAATAGGATCATAAATTCTATGGTTGGACCCAAAACAAAACTGACTTTATGCATTTCATTTGTTTCAAAATGTATTTTAGTTGTTTGTACTCATGTATGGCTTTCAAGAGAATCTTTCAAAAGCTTGATTAGTGTTGATATAAACTACGTATCAACCTGTGATTATCAACCGTATGGTTCTTTGTTTAAAAAATATGGGGGGTTGTGATGCTATCATTTCAGTCTGCCAGGATTGGGTGGGTATTTCAACATACCAATTGTTAATTACACGCAACATTTTTTTAAAAACAAATTGTAGGATCTTGATGAAAAGGATGGCACAATGTTGAATTCAAGTTAGGGCATTTCATCTGCAGTTTAATAATCAAACTGTCAAGAAAGTAAGTCTAACATTTTTTTATAATTTGAGTAAAACTTATTTGGAATATCATGTAATAATTCATCAAGCTTATGTATGGTTAACTGTAAATTAGTGTATTTTGAAGAATTTGAACATTTTATTATGGGACTTGTATTTTTAAAAAATGTTTCATCTTATTTAAATATTTTAATCTTTAATCTTAGAACGCAGTTCACCCTTAATTTTACATTTCAGTATATTAAAATTGTTGAAAATTTTTTTCAAGCCAAATTTATATTAATATATACTTTTTAATCCAGACTATTCAAAAGTTTGGATATTCAATTGTTTGGCTAGATGTGTATCTTAAGTCTGGTTACTAGTTATAAATTGCTTAAATTTATCATTATTTACTGGATGCTCATTTTAGGAAAGGCTAAGTTGAATTTATTCTTAAACTAATTGAAATTGGCTTATTTTAAATTTATAGGGGAGAATTAGAATTGTAAATATCAGTCTTAAGTGTTCGCTGAAGTAGCCTTAGGTATTCAGTATAGAATAAAAAAAAAAGACCACATTAATTTTCTCTTATTTTTATTACTACTTAATGAATTTAGATTAAATTATAATTTGCATCGAGTGATGTGAAAGATGACATCAAAAAATTATACATGAGATTTTGAATGTCTGTAAATTGAAACTTATGATTGTATAATCTGTTCAGGTTCAGGAAATATCTATTAATAATTTGGTTATATTTTAGTTACATGTAAATTACACATTACAACAGAACTAAAGTCATTTGTTTTTTTAACAATAAATTGAAGTTCTTCCCATCCTTTATTAACTTCCAGCTTAAATAATTTAACTTACAAATTGTAGCACATTCTGGAACTGATCAAAGAAGATGAAGATTATCTTTGGAAAGATTTGAGTAGATCAGCGGACACAAATTACAGAGACTAATGTAATGTATTTTAACAGATCATCGTGGATTCTTAAACATAGATATATTTTTGGTTAATATTAGATTAGGTTTGTCATTAACAGCAGAATTATTATTAAGTAGAATGCAAACCGTTCTTCTTATCTTTTCGAGTAGCAAGTTAAGGATTCAGGCCATAATAAAAAGTTCTCATTTAACAATTGCTTCCTTAAGCATAGGATACTGGGTTTCAGCGATCATTGAATTTTTTATATATCAATTTATATATCAATCATACCATCGACCAGAATACCTAGTAGATTACGATGACAATTGTGAAATAATTATATAATGTGGAAGATAAGTTTATCCTGAAAGACTTTGACAAAAATTTTGTTTTAAATCAATAATTTTGTTTTTTGGTGTTGCCATTTCCAAAAAAAATATTTTTTGGATGTTGGACTATTATCTGTGCTGTACTACTAATAGTCATCACTTGTGACAGTATAAAAATACTCTCTGCTTACGCTTATTGTCCCTAAATTATTGTCATAGTTTTCTCAGGACAAATGCTGGGTCATTTTTTGTCATAATTGCTATTGTTTGTTTGTCGTGATAATTGGCAGGTATGGTTTATTGGTAACTGAAACAATATTTTGAATATTTCTGTGAATTGGTGTAATTCGTAATTTCAATTTCGTTAAAAAAAAGTTAAAACATTATATTTTGATTTTAATAGTTTTCTTTTTAATTTTTTATTTTTAGTAAGAATTTTGTGTATTTAAAAAAAATTAAATAACTGTTAAAAAACATACTCACCTGATGGTGGCCTGTACCATTTATTACCAGTATTGTGTGTCAGTGTGTATGCACGCGCATGCGTGTTCCATGTGAAAAGTACTTAGTAAATGTAATTATAAATAAATTCTAAATTATTCAGTATTTATAATAATGAAAGTACAATACTTTATTAATTAATTGCTAATTTCTTTTTATATTGAACAGATATTCATTTTACCTGTGACTTCAATTAATGATAGTAAATTTATTATCACAGCTAATAATGCATCTGTTTAATTGTATAATTAGCAAATTTACCAATAAAATTTGTCTGTGTCTGTATTTCTGTAAATGTAATGACATCTTCTCAGTATGTGGCAAATTTCTGATCTTATCAAAGTATCAAATTCATGAATACTATTCACTTTATTGTGTTGGGCTTGTCCTAATTTTTAGATTACCATAAAATATAGCTGGTAGGAAAAACCGCAATGTTATATTAACCAAAAACTGAGAGATTGGAAAGAAAAAAATTTTAGTCAGATGAAACAGCTGATAGCATCAACCATCAGAAAACAGATTAGTTTGAAAAGACCCTGATTTTATCTTTTAAAAGGGCATTGTAAAAATGATATATTATTGGTTGGCTTTTAAAGTGTTAAATTATGGTTTTGCTGTGTTAGGTACAAAATGCCCAGCTGTTACTACCTGTATTTGGGTTATCCTAAATTGTGTTATACAGTATTGTTTGTCATTATTGATTTACAGTGTTTATTATAAATATTTATAAAATTATATTCATTTTTACAATCAAAAACTTCTTTATAATCATGATTGAGTCCTTGCCATTCCAATTTCCATGATATAGGCTGAAATGCATGTATTATTTATTTTAATTCATTAATTTTATTTACTTAATTAATTGCGGATATTATATGTATTATAATGCCATAAATCAGTAACGTAGTTGGGGGGTTTATACCAGTTTAATTACTAATGGTGATGCGAGTTGAATTTTGTGGCATGTGAAAAAATGGCAAGCTTGATAAGGCTCTAAACTCACAACCTTCCTTCAAAGGCAGAGAAGCTACTATCATGACAGGTTAGCATACAGATCATATCTACTTTAGCGTTGCTTAACTATTAAACATTGTATCTATTTATTTATAGGTTTGGACTGTTGAAAACTGATTACAGCATCTTTTTTGATTAAATATATAAAATAGCATTATATCTAGTATTTTACTTAAAATTAATTTATATCAAAAAATTGATTTTGAATTATATTAAGTTTATTTTTGTTAGTATGATGATTGTGAAAAGCATGTTATAATATGTGCTATTTATTTTAATATACAGTATAAATTATAAATATTTAAGAAAAAGGTGCGGTGCCTACTTACAGTTAATTTAATTTTAACTATTGTTTTGATAATGAACTACAGGTTTATGTACAGAGCTCTTGAGCTGGAAATCAAGAGGTAAAAAGGATATGTAACGAAATAGTTATTCTAATACAAATTTAACAGATGATAAATTCATATTTATTAGAAACTAGAACAATGCCAAAATAAAAAGGCGAGAAGGGAAAATAATTAAAAGGTTTTGAACAAGGTTAGAGAAATGGAAGAGGAAGTAGGCTTTCAGAATCTTGTACTAAGTATAAATTAGTAGTGATTGCAAACTTATCTGATAAAAAGGATCACAAAAGAAGATATACATTGTTCAGATTTGAAGGAAGGCTCAGTGAGATTGAAGGATTTAAACTCGAAACCTTTCTTGAAGGAGGAGGAGCTACTATTGTAACAGGCTAGCGTACAGATCTTATCTACTTTTGCATGCATATTAAACATGGTATCTGTTTATTTGTAGTTTTGGGCTACAAATAAGTAGCCCAAATTTGGTATACTGGTCCAAATGAGTATATTGGTTACCACATCAAAGAAATCAGGTGCAAGTAGGTGGTAAGAACTGCTGCATTATTTCATATATTAAATGTAGTTTTATTTTACAAGAGAAAGCATCTGTGATGAAGGTTTTTTTTTAATATGATCCCCAGTTGATTGGTACTGATTAAACAGCGAGTCAGAAGTTAACTAAAATCAAATCGAATCCTTTTCATACTACTACTTGGACAGTTTGTCATTAGAATAGGAATTCTTCAGCAAAGTAAAACTTTCTGCACTTATATTTGCATTAGTCTTCTTATAAAAATGTCTCATTTATCACAAGTACCAATGTCGCATGGTAATTATCTACAAACTTTGGTATTGCATAAGATGACTTAAACTCAAATATGTTCAACAGACTTCCACAAACTTACTTATTATAAATATATTGCATCTACGTATTCTAGCAGAAGATAATGTAGTTTCAGAAAGATTGGTTATGAGGGAGGTCATTCTTGCCATAAGAGTAATGATAGAAGATAAACTTAGGAAAAATAAAGCCTCTTGCATAGCATTTATAGATCTAGAGAAAGGTTTTAATAATGTAGAATGGAATAAAATGTTTTAGAGTTTTAAGAAAAATTGGATTTAAATACAGGGAAAGAAGTCTTATATCATCTCTACAAGATTCAGGTAACAATGAAAAGAAGAGAGGAGCAAGAAAGACTTGAAACAAGAGTGTAGTCTGCTTTCAACTATTTGATAGAAAAGCAATTCATGAATTGAAAGAATAATTTTAGATTAAGTAACTAGCCAATAGGAAGAATGCAGATGTTAAAATTTACTGTTGACTTTGTTTTGTGGCAGAGACTAAAAATGAATTAGTGTTCAACTGAAATTCCTGTTCACCTGCTACAGATACTACAGCACTTGAAAAAAAATCATTATTTTGCTATTCACATTTTGATTTAACGAAAAAAAAAATCTTGGGTATTTTACTAATTCAAATAGTAATTCCAAAAATTTAAGAAAGGCAGGTAAATAAATATTAAAGAATAAGTAAGCTTCTTTTAGGAAAATATAAAAAGTACAGTCCTTGCTTTGAAAAGTATTTAATGGTGGAAATTATGATTAAAAATAGCCTTTGTAGAAAAATGTTGTTCAAGATAATAAACTGTAGTACTATGTTTTTAATGATTAGCCTAAACATTTTTAATGAGTGTGTATTTCATTAGGCTTTACTTTTTTCAATTTTAAAGTGGATAGTGTTGTATGAAAAATTAGCATAATAGTACTACATTTATTTAGATTTTAACTTAATTGACTGCACACCTGCAGAAAAATAAACTTGCTACTTTTGGAGTCAAGAAATGTATCGATTTGATCCCATTTCAACTGACTTGATTATTACCATCTGGGTTCTATTAAAAAGCTTTAAGAATAAAATGTGCTGTTATGCTTCTGTTAGTTTCATTGAACAAACTATGAAGCTATAATTGATGGGCTAAATCCATCAAAGTGGTTTGACAAATTTACAAAATGAAAAATCTCTACAATGTTTTGGTAGTTAAACATAACTCCTTACAATCAGTGGAAATCCAGTCATGCCGACTGATTCTCATATTCAAAACGGAAACTTTTTTTAAAGCATGTAAAAGCCGTAGATCTTGAGATCTGAACTTTATTTAGAAGGATTTCTTGCTCCAAAACCAAATAGCCTAATTGTGTAAATTATGTCAAAATTGATGTATTGGTATCTATTAATAACCAATCAGAAGTGTTTTGATTTTTATTCAAGTTTAGATGAAGAAATTGAGCTTATGGGACCTGGGTTAAAATATTGAATTACTTGAAATTCCTCTTTGAAAGGATTATTACTTGTACTTTAGTTTTTTACGTTCTACAGAACTGGTTGATTGTTATAGCTGTCAGATTTTCATCTCATTTTTATTTCATACCTTTTGTATTTAAAGGGTTTCAGATTCATCAGTCAAGTAATAATGTGTGTGAGTATGTATATATATATATATATATGTGTGTGTGTGTGTGTGTGTGTGTGTGTGTGTGTGTGTGCCTGCATGTCTAATTGATATGATATTAAAATTCTG
This sequence comes from Lycorma delicatula, assembly GCF_047948215.1. Taxonomy (NCBI): domain Eukaryota; kingdom Metazoa; phylum Arthropoda; class Insecta; order Hemiptera; family Fulgoridae; genus Lycorma; species Lycorma delicatula. The sequence goes on along the minus strand of NC_134455.1, from coordinate 374,658,246 downwards.
CATGATTTGAAATTAATGAATTTTTATGGAAAGAAAGTTATGGATGCTGTTATACTATGAATGCATCTGCCAGTACTCGTTTATATCCTCCCTTCAAACTATTGATTCTCACCACTATTACCCTTACCACAACCCCTACTACCATCTTATTCAACAATCAATACTCCAGTGTCCTCCACCTTCACCCCAGTCACCCCTTCCACCCACTACTACAGTCTCAGTCTAGCCATTCAACAGCCTTGTGAGTCATGATTATACTAATACGTATTTACAAATTATGTCCATTGTATTCAATAGTCTTTTAATTAAATAGTTGTATTATCGTTCAGTTTATAATTGAGCTGGTCATAACTGGTATTTTATGATTTTTTTTTGCACATATGTTACGGTAATGTATTAAAGTTACTTTTTTCTTTTTTTAATTAACTCTTTCTATATATTTTACTGGATTGAATCAGTTTATTGAAACTCGTCTAATGAAAAATCTTAAAATTCAAATGTTTCTTTTAAAAATCAGACATTTACTGACCGAATTTTTTAATAAATTTATTAGCTGAAAAATAAATAATTTTTGCTAATGACACTTACTGAACTTTGAAAAATTTATTTGCTGAAAAATAAATAATTTTTGCTAATTATTTTAAGTTTGAAACATTTAGTAAATTATAGCATTTTGTATTATTATTTAAATTATGTAAAAAATTTTCCCTAATGAATTCATTAACTCATTTGTATTATTTTGTGTTTATTTTAAATATTCAAGACATTTTAATGAATGTTGTTTTGTGTGAACAAAACGTTTTACAATGATGCTTTATTTAATGAATTTATTTTTTAAATAATTTCATTAATTTATTTATTGTAAATAGCATATTTTTATTCCACATCTATATGTTAATATTTTATATTGTTTTATACTGCTAACCACCTAGATATTTGTTGTTTTTTTTTGTTGCAATATACTCACTTTGTTACATGTAACTTGACCGATTAACTTTAAAAATAATCTGATATGAATTAACTAAAGTTAGCCTTTTGATTTGAATCTTGAATGATTTTGTTTTTTGATGAAATTCTTATTCTAAATGAATGTAAATAATCATATTCTGTAGTTACATCAGTTTATATAAGTTGATACTAGTTAACATGAAATTAGACATCAAATATTTAAAAGAGTTTGATCTTTAAACATTTTTATTTTTCACTATCCTATGATATAATATTGTTGTGATTTGTTTACGGATTTTAGTAGTATTGAATATTTATTCTATTTTAAGAAGTATGAAATTTTTGTTTTTCAAATTTGTTTTATCATATAAATTCTGTAAAGTAAATAGTTCTTCACATCAGTTTCAGTATTTTGTGATGTCATAAAACATCGTATTATATACTTTTTATGAATTCTGTAGTTATTTTTTTGTTATTGAAAACTGATGATATGTTCAGAAATGTTAAGTTAGACTATTCTTTGTGCAGATTGAACTTTTTGAGTTGAGAATGAAAAGAAAAAATTAATTAGTTTTGTGATGGAGATTATTTTCCTTTAAGTTTTTTCTTGTTTGGTCAGTTATTAAACTGCACAGAAACACACATGTACTGTTAGATATTTACTTACATCACCAGTTCGATTTGTAGCGATACTTTCAGAGATACCCTAAATATTGTGGAACTGATGCATTCTAAGAATACAGTTTACAATCATATTGTTGTTATTATCAAGGATCCAAATGTTTTTAAGTGATTTACCTATTTTTAAGAATGTAAATCATAAAATTTTTAACTTGAGTATAAAATTAAAAATTTTATTCTTTATGCTAAGTTATTTATTATTGTAAGCTGGAACAGATAGTCAAAAATTATAAGAATATTTGAAGTGTACTTTTTAATAAAAAAAAATGACTAAATGTCAGAATTAAATCATAAGTTTTTCATAAAATGTAATATTTAAAAAATGGAGTCAGATTAAAGTGGTGCAATGTGTTTGCAAGTGCACATAATTATTTCTCCTTGAATGAGTATAAAATAAGATTAAATAAAATATTAATTAATATAAATGTAATCCAATCCACATGACATCTTAATTATCACCGGACCTTCTATGTTATTATTTTCTATAAAAATTGCTTGTACTGTCACATTAAAATTCTGAATTTTCAAAAATAATGATGATGGATTTTTGAGTAACCAACCATACAGTAATTCATGAAGTAAATAGGAGAGAGACCATTCTGATTTTATAATGGCAGAGATCAATAGTACTATGCATGCATGAGATCAATTTATCCTCAGGGGATCTCTACCACATTTAGAGTGTCCAAATTTTTGTTTGTTTTATTTTTGTGTTTATATTATTTTACAAAAAGCTAAAAAATTCAGTGAACTGCAAGTTAATGCTTTAATATCTAACCATTTTGGTTGCTTTTTGATTAAATTAGTTTTATATGATAGGATTTTTATATTAGATATTAAGAGTACTAAGAAATATTAGATATTAGATATTATTTAATATTAGATATTAAGAGTACTAAGAGTTTTGGTGTCATAGTGCATTAAGGTTGAATAGTTTTTAGTTAACAGTATCAGATTATTTTTTAAAAAGGTTTCATAAATTAATAAAAAATTCTGTCAGTCCATTAAATCAGTCTGAGCATTTCAATGCTGCTATATTGTATAACCTTATAATATAAAGTATAATTTTCAGGAGTTAAGATGAAGGGGTGTAAATTGAGCAAGTGGTATAAATGAGGATGTTGGATCAGGAATTGTGTCCAGTGGGTGCTGATGGTGGGCCTCCTGGGCCTGGCTTAGGTGTCGGGGCACAAGATACAATATATTTATGCAACTTTCGTGTCTCAGTTGATGGTGAATGGCTCTGTCTTAAGGAACTGCAAGATGTTGAATTTAATCTTCCTGATTCATTTCCAGAACCTTCGACACCATCTCCTGTTGAACCACGCATGTTGCTTGGTATGATGTGTTATTAGTATTAGTGATTGAAGTATTTGTTTGTATGTATGTGCATCAGTTTCATTATATTTTTAACACTCTTATTGTGAAGTTTGTAAAAACTGATAATGTTTATTCATTATGCTTGGTGAGTTTCATGGGTTTTGTTTATAATCTTTAATTTTTTTTATGGAAGTCATAGTTTTCTTATGTGATTTATATTTATTTATCTTTATATGGGTTATTCAGTTTTTAAGATTAAGTTTGAGATATTTGAAATGTCCTCAATTAACGCAGTAATACTAACCATTTGTTTGATCTCACCTGGGTTATCCCACATGCTCAAAGTGAAGTGTATAACTCCTTAAATTTTTTAATGAATCGTAGATTTATTAAGAAAACATTTAAAATGTAAATAAAGGGCCATATTAGTTTCATCTAGTGCCTTATCAAATATTGTAGTATAATCATCTAGTATCTTGTATATGACTACTAGGAGGGATATAGAAACCTTTACTTATGGATAAGTAGACAAATATTCTTTGAAATGTGTGTGTGTGTGTGCTATTTTACACCATGTTACTTTTCTTAGTTTTTACAGATTCCTCTCTCAGTTTAAGGGCTTATTACAATTTATACTTCACTATAACTCTATTGTTACTGGCACATACGATTGCCAGATCATCAAAGTAAAACACTTTTGCTGATTTCTCCTGGAATGGCTAATATCAGTTTGTTGATGGCGTGTGAACAAGGTACCACTGAATGGCAAGCCTATGCCATTTCCCATTCTTTCTTTCTTGTGAGTACTCATTATAAACATGTACTTTAAAAGTATGGTCTTTCTTGAAGTTACCAAATAATACCAGTAGATTGCTATGAATTCCCCATTCATGTAGTTAAAGCATTATTTCATGACGTAAGTCATATCAAAAACCTTTTTTTGCATATCAAAGAAGAGTTCAACACAGTATTTCCTAGTGATGAAAATGTTGTATATATTATTTTCTAAATTGATAATTTATGATGAACAAATTCATCATTATTAGCCGTTATTAGCTCCTTTGAATTGATTGGCCAACAGTTCAGCAATTTGTTCATCTTAACATTGAAGACAAGTTATGGGAGTAAAATTTGTATGTCCACAGATAGTCTTCACTTTCTTCCAAGCATTGGCTGCAGGTGTATTTCTGCTAATAGATAATATGTTGTCAGGATCGTTTTTTGAATCTATCTTTTTGCATACACCCTGTGTTTTTAAAGGCAATTAAATTTTTTGATTTTGGACATTTCTTGAAAGCGTTGTATGCTTTTTCTTCCATTTTATCACATCACTAATTTCATCATTACCGTGTGGAAGTTGTGGCTTCTTGAGTTTCGTGGATGTCCTGGTAATGCTGGTAATATATCTTGATGCTGAATCAAATATAGCATTGGTTATAATGTCCACGTGATTTTTGATTACTTGAGTTGTTTTGTGACTTCATATCGTCAGTGAAGCTTGTCCAATCTATCTTATCAAACAACCATCTTTTTTGAATGGTATTTATTTTCATTAAAACATCTGATGAGATTTGCATTAGTAAATGTTCATTTTTGTAGAGCTGTTCTAAAAAGTAGAGCTGTTCATGAAAGTGTACTTTGATGCTTTCAATGCACTTATAAATGCATAACTTTATACAGGATGTTGATCCATCTCTGGTATTAAAATAAGTTCTGAGCCAGAACTTAAAATCACCCATTAATAGTGCAGGTGGGGAAAGTTGGGTAATAAAACATGTTATGTCATCCTCCTTCCAATCAAAATTTGACAGGATGCTGCAGACAGTAATTGCATTGGGCACTTCATTCTGATTGCAGCTGCTTGCATATTTGTATTTATTTCAACCACTTTGGTAGTAGCTGTAATTGATGTTAATATGGCTACTCCACCTCTAACTCTTATATTTTGCTGTTGGTCTCACCAATATAATATTGTATCTTTTTAACCTGAAATTTACATGTTGGTGAAAATATGTTTCTTCCAGACATACACTAGTAAGGTCCACATCATGTACGAAGTGTTGGAGTACAAGGATGTTTAACAAAAATCCATTGATGTTCCACTGCAAAAACAATTCGTGTGTATTAAAAGGTTCATTTTGGGATTTGCCTTTTGGCCAGCCATTTTTTCTCTTCTTTTCCAACCTCTGAACTGCTTTGTGTTCTAAATGTATGTCATGCCGTGTAGCTTCCCTTCCAAATCAGAGACCAAGGAACTGGTGGATGAGGATGGGCATAGCTCAGCACTTGGTTTAGGTGCTGATTCAGAGATGGGAGTTGGAAAGACACCCACGACAGGGGTTACATCAGCCACTGCCTCAGAAAGGGAGGAAACAGGTCCTTCTTACAAGGCTTTAGGTAGTCTGTGGTTTAGATTGTGAGACCATCTGAGAAGAACATGGCTTCAAAGCCTCACTGGGAGTTTTGAAGACTTCTTAGCTTGTTCATCTATCAGACTCTGTTACTGTACCTTAACTTCAAGTTCGTCATTTTGTTCTGCTCTGAAGCAGTTTTGCTTTTATTTATAACATTTACTGGTGGCTGTAACTTGGACAGTGTAACAGTTTCCTTTTGAGAAGAGAGAGAGAGAAATTTAATTTTATTGTCGCTTATTCTTTCTACCATAGTAAAGGTTACTATAGTACAAAACTATAAAGGTTAACATAGTGCCAAAGTTGTAGCAATACTGAGGAGCTAATCTGCATCAACATGTGGTGTAGGAAGAGTGGTTGCTGGCTGAACATATGTTGTTGTTACTCTTGGTTTGTGGCTGTTAACAATTTTTTTACCTTTGAAACAGCTGACCTTCTGTAAGATTTTCACTTCTTGAACAGCTACTTCATCTTTGTAGTACAGTTTCTTAATTAACATGAATACTGTCCTTTGCAGTTATGCAGATGGGAGGATCTTTACATGGTTCCTCTTCAAAACTTTCTTCATGAGACATATGTACTGGATGTACTGGAGGTCTCTCACATTGAACCGTTATGTGGACAAATCACTGACACCTGAACCACTGCATAGGTTGTGGTATGAAAGCTCACATATCCAGATGGTATATACCTGCATGCACTTTCTCTGTCGGGGAGGGTCTATTAAAGATGAGGACATGGGAAACATAAGGTAGAATGTCACCATTCCTTCTCATGGTCAGCCTGGCATTCTCCCCATATTAACAACTCCTTGACAATTTCTTACTCTGAAGAGTTTAATAAATCAAACACCCTTTGATATATTTAGAGTGCTGTGAGGGTCGGTGCTTACAGTAAATTCTTCTATTTTATTTAATCCAAGAATCTTCTGCGACTGGATGTTGTTGGTTGTCTTAAAGTCATGACTGTTGAAAGTTTTTGGTATTTCCTTTATTGGGTTTCCAGCACGATTATTTATTTCACGAATAATAATAAAAGGGCTTACCCTTGCAAAATTACTATTTTCCTTCTTTATAACAAGGTACTTAAGTATGGGTTCTTGAACCCAGACTTAAGAACAGGAGAACTGTTCTTGAAAATAGAACAATAAGCGATTTAAGCAATTTGTTCTTGGGTTTACGTGAACCCTCTGTCACAATAGATTCAACTTGCATGGTCAGTTAATTCCTTCTGTAGCAAGGCCAGCCGCTGTGATACACTCCAGAGCTGCTAACCCCGGCCTGGTACTCTGGTGGATCCGGCATATGTACTGGCAGAGAATGGATGCACAATCTCTGCACTTACTCTATATTCATACTTTCTGAAACTTTCAGGGCTCCCACGTACTGACATATATGTTAACATTTTAAGTTCTGTTAAAATAGTTACTCATTTCTCTTGCATCTATTCTTTATTTTTGGATTTCCAGAAAATATCTACTTGTGAAATCTTAAATGTCTTCTTCTAAGAATCATTTTTATAACATCATCCTAAATTACATTGAACATTATATATATTTTTAAACATCTAGTTACAGGCGTACCTATACTCTTTATAATGTAATAATAATATTATTATTGGGAAGAAAAAAAATTTATATATGTGTATTTTTTTTTTTTTAGTATAATAAATTTAATGTAATCTCTCCGATCTACTCGTTTTCCTAGCTTGTTTATTGGCCAGGATGCTTTTATTTCATTCCTTCCTCTTTTCTTTCCCCTTCCATATTCTTCACTTTCTTTTTGGTGATTGTAGTGGGAAATGGGTTAACTTTTGGTGTGGTCCCAACTGTAGTGTTATGCTGATACCTTTTAATGGTTGGCAAAGGAGCTAAGTCTTTGTTGAAATACAGAGATAGTGACTCAGTGCCTATACAGCTAAGGCAGCTGGCAGCTAAGGCAGAGCCTTAGCTGCCAGTTTGTTTAACCAGAGGATTAGAGCCAGGACTTTTATTCCTCATAAAATCCTTCCTAATCCTGTAATCTGTTATAAACATACTCCACTATTAATATAAAAATTTTTCAAAAATTCATTACATTCCCTTCAACAACATAATATTGTCTCATACTTAAGGTCCTTCCCTTGCAGCAGTTGATGTGATTCATGGATGTTCTTGGAATAGATTTTTGGTTTAAGCTGCAGCTTAATTGATGTCCATTTGACACTTATATTACCAAATAAATAATTATCAAAGTAAAATAAACTTTGTGAATTGAAAAATTCAGTTACAATTTTCAAATGTGTTATGTGACAAACATGTAAAAAAACAGCTTCAGTATTGCAGTTACAATAAATAGATATCTACCTATTATAAATGGAAGAGAGCATGGGAATTAAACTGATTAGATAGGGAACTTTGATATGGTAGGATTCTACTGGCATAACCTTGAAAGAAAATAATAATAAATGGAAAAATATCATATGCAGACAAAAGTTGTTCAGAAATAAATTAGTTCTTATTAATTCTCTATTACAGGGACATTTTATCAAGAAAGTGGTAAAAAAAAAAAACAAATTTTAATTAGAGAAGTATTTACTCCCTCCTCTTTGGCAAGTATATTTATGAAAACTGATAGCCTAAGTACAATCAGAGCCAAAACCAGATCAATCTGGAAGCTTGGAAATCATGTAATTACATATTAATGAATTAAGTTATCTCGAGTTATATTGAATTGAAAATGGGCATGTGGAGGCATTCACTCAGGATCCAAAATATATTTAAAAGTGACAGATTTTTAAACACTGTTTATTTGGTATTAATGTAATAGGCAATCTACCTCTGTAGTTAGTTAGTTAGTTCTTAGATAGTACCTCTGAAATGCTATATTAAAATAAATAAATATAATCTAACCAAACTTAACCTACACTTGCTAATCAAGGTTAGCGAGTGAAGCGAGCATAGGTTAAGTTTGGTTAGGTTCGGGCGGTGGACTCACAGCCTCATTCCACAGGTGAAGCCATGGGTCAGTTGTAGGTTTGGGGAGATCTCCTATTGGTTGACCCAGTCCCTGTCTGGCGATGGCATGTTCTGGGTATATTTGAATGCACAACAGTGGGCTGATGACCCCTTTTGTTTATCCTGCAGGGAGCTCGACACTCCGGAGCATGTCGTGTTTGCTTGTTGAAACTGGGACAGGGAGCGATTGTAATGTGAGTTGATTACTGGGCCACTTACAGTGGAGAGTATCATGGGCTGTATGTTGGAGAATGAGGTACAATTCCATGCTATATCTGATTTTATCACACAGGTCCTTCAGCAAAAGGATAGGGCTGCTAGGGCAATAAGGGGATGAAGGAAAGCTCCCTGCTGAGTTGCTATTCGTTTGTGCATGCACAGATGGGTAGCAGTGATGAGGCACGGGGACTCTCTCGTGCTCTTCTAGAAAAGACCATATTCCCGGCGAGAATGCTCCTTTGGGTATTCTCGTTTGAGGCAAACAAGGCATAAAGAGAGTCCCGGCTTCTTGGGTGGGGGAACAGGAACAACAGAGTCGGGCCTGGTAACCCTACTCTGGGAGTTAGCAGCAGGCATTAATAGTTAAGATCCAGTCGGCTTATAAAAGGACACTCTTCCGGATTGTGTTATGCTTCACTGTGGAATCTCATTCCGGGGGGGGGGGGAATTTGATTAGATTATATTTATAATTTTAACTATTTATTTTCTTATCTCAATATAGCGTTTCAGCGGTGCCATCTAAGAACTAACTACAGTGGTATATCGCCTACACTAATACTGTTTATTCTATGAATTAAAAAAATATATAATTATTTCTGTGTTTGTATGTATTTATTTATTTCTTTTTATGAATGTCATAAGATATAATTTTATTATTATATATGGTCATAATTTCTATTTAATGATTTTTTTATGTTTATTCATTAAATTTTTAATGTTTCCAAAAATGAAAATAGCTATTTAATTCAGATACATTCAGTATTATTGGTATTTGCTATCTTTTATTTTATATTACATTAATATTTTATTTTATTGCAGTAGTTTGTTGTAAAATATTATGCTTATATAATTTTTAAGAAAATGCTGGTGCATTTTTAATTTTTCTTTTGTGTAGTTTTTTTGAAGTGAAAGATTTTTTATTTTGTATTAGGTATGTCTGTTCTTGAAGCTGATTTACTTATTTGGACTAGCTTGTTTCTTTGAATTATTTTAATTTAGTTTTTATTCAATTTTTTTAATTTAAATTATGATTTTATTTTAAAATTTTATCTTAAGTGTCTGAAATGCCATTTATTTTTCATTAATGCTATAACAGAATGTGTTGCTTGTTAGACTTGTATAATGATAAGCTTAAACTAGTAAGAATATACATTGGTTTTATCATTGCACTGACTCATGGTTTCATAATTTTTATTTGCTTAAAAGTATGAAACATGATGTTTATTATAATATAAAATAAAATTAGTTAACTGTTTTATTGTTTAAATAAGGTAGTAATCATGTAAAATAATTGTTCCTGTTTTTCTAAAGATGTTGCTAATAGAACTGACCTGGTTTACTTTTCCCTTCAGAATGTTTTCCAGCCATTCATACATTCAATATATTTTATATTTAATTTTTAATTTCACATTTTTTTATTATCAGCATATAATTAATTTCTTATTAAAACAATGATATTAAAACAATTTTTTATTAAAACAATTGATGGAGAGGAGGTTTTTAAGGTGTTCTCCATTCGTCCTGGGTTTGGGCAGATGAAAAATGCCACTATGATTATGAGCTATTGTTTTGCTAAAAAGCTGCTTGAACAGAGAATAACTATTGGGTGGTTACATTGCCTATTTACGAGAGGATGAAGACTGTTGTTATCGGTGGTGGGGAGTAGTTCATGTCTCAACCACCTGACCAGAGTGGATAGGCTTAATAACTGCTTTAACTGTGGCAAGCCTGGGCATTGTCAGGCGCAATGTGTAGTTCCTACAGTCTGTGCTATATGTGGGAAGGGGGACTACAAGACAGAGAAGTATAAGAACCGGAAATGAAATTTCTTCAAATTAATACTGGCAGAAGCAAAAGGTCACAGAAACTCTGCTGGGAAGTGGCTTTTAATAACATTGTTGATGTGATCTTCCTTTTTGTACCAGACAAAGGCAAGGTAGGGATCCCATTCATTCCCTTGGGTTAATTGTTCCATGTTTCTTTAATATATGATTACGAAATGTGAACAGATCTAGATGACTTCTTTAAGATTTACCATGCAGGTATAAATTTATTAATCAGTTTTGGTGAGAAAGTGATGTCAATAACAACCTCATTTCTTCACTAATTCTGAAAAATAGGTTCATTCGCTACACCATTCATCATCTGCAGGTTGTTAGTGATCAGGAATTCTATTATTAACTTACGTATGCAGTTGGTGTAATATGACCCATGCAATTCGTTATGGGCATTAGCATTGCAGCCAGTGCTCTTTCTTTTTCCTGTTTAGCCTCCGGTAATTACCTTTCAGATAATACTTCAGAGGATGATATGTATGAGTGTAAATGTAGTGTAGTCTTGTACAGTCTCAGTTTGAATATTCCTGAGATGTGTGGTTAATTGAAACCCAACCACCAAAGAACACCAGTATCCATGAACTAGTATTCAAATCCGTGTAAAAATAATTGGCTTTACTAGGACTTGAACGCTGGAACTCTCGACTTCCAAATCATCTGATTTGGGAAGACGCATTCACCACTAGACCAACCCAGTGGGTTCTGCAGCCAGTGCTCAATCCTTTCCACTTCAGGAAGCAATACCTACCAGTTTACTTACTTTTGATGAGTAAATTAAATGGCTGGTAAGAAAACTCATTTCCAAGAGATTTAATAATGTCACTATTTATATTTTTCTTCTCCCAGATTATAGTTGAAAAGGAAATATGATAGTTATACCACTGGAGTAAATTTCCATCAAAAGCAATCACTATAAACATGTTCAGTTGGGATACAGTCTTAACACTAATAATATTAAACGAGGTGTTGTAGATTAGCAGCCTCTTTTATAACCATCCATAACTCATTGATTCTAATTCTAGATTAAAAATCAGCCTGGTGTACTGTTGTTTATTTTTTATTAAATTTTTTTTATTGTTTTTCTTACATATCCAAGAATTGCCCTTAATTTTTGAGTTTTATCATTAATTTTGTGATTCTTCATTTTGCTCTTCTCATATATCTAATTTTAGTATTATTTTCATCATAACTGAACTTAGTATTACAAAATAAAAAATATACAGTATTAATTGCATACAATTGGTTATTCTTATACAAAGTAATTTGAAATTGTTTGCAGAAAGTTGTAATAAATCATATAAATTATCAAAAAGCAGATTCTCCTAATGAAAAAAATATTGCAGAGGTATATCAATACTTTAGTCCCAAGGTTTCTGTTTTATATTAATTATCCTTTTATATAAGGAAATCATTTATTAAGTTACAAAAAAGAATGACATGGAAGTAATTCTTCAGAAAAAATGATGAGGATTCAAACCTGGAACCTCTTAAATAAAAGGTTAAGATATTGCCATTTCAATCTGTCAATAAATTAACACTTGCAAAAAATAAACGATATGCTACTTAGGATACAATGAAATCTGTTATAACAACCACTTCCTTCAGATGACCCATTCTGTTGTTCACCAATTTTTATTGAGGAGATTAACAAAAAAGTTTGTACAGTTCTGCACAAGAAGACTGACTTTTTGATATTTTATTTTGTTTCCACGTTCTTATTTGCAGCATCATAACAAATCATGCTTTTAACTTGTCCTACTCAGTTTTTTCAACCTTAAATTGAGCATAACTCAAAAACAACTCAACCAATTTTCATAAAATTTACACATGCACAACTTCAGGTACACCACTACAGCATATATAAATTTCAATGAAATTGATGTAATAGTTTTGGAAATTTTCCAGTCACAAAATTTTATACATACACCTGTATAAATACATATAGGAAATCACAATTTAAGTGAAAGGTATTTTCGTACTCCTCATATCTCAAAATGAAAAGAAAGTTTATTTTCACTCTCTCCTCTCGCACCGTTAGATGGAAAGTAGTATGGTACTTTTCTTTGATAGGTTTATAAAAAATACCACAATTCATAATTAGTGAACTTTATTGCCACTGAAGTATACATTGAATAAAATACAAAGCTGGTTTGGTATTAAGATATCCATTTTTTCTTTTGTTTTATTTTTTATATTAGTAAAATTACAGAATGTAACTGTTCAATGTCACTTCTGCATTATTAATTTTATAATAATGTGATAGTCCTATGCATCCAGTGAAGAATTGTTTGAGCTTTCCGTTTCTCCAGTATGATGAACCAAGCTGATGCTCCACACAACATTTTCAAAAGCACCACCGGTAACAAAATCCTGTGGTTTGATGTGCGGTCCCCGAATCTTGGTCATTATCCAATTTTGATGGATTTGCTTTTTTTTGGCCTACTGAGACTCATATGGGTCACATGGCATTTTTCCTATTCATTCCCTGAGTTACTTAACCCTAGAAGAAATGTGGAGACTATTTCCTTTCCTAAATGAAATCGGGATTAGCTTCCACCTGTCCTGAGACTATGACCACTTGGGTCTTCTTTGGCGATATAGACATTCATTCATATTTTCTGCCTTTCAGAAAACATTAGAATGCTCTGCGTTTGAGGATTATGTAACAGATTGAAGATTTCAGTTTTTGAAAATAATTACTACTACTTGCTTTGTTAAATGTCATAAGCAGTGCCTGGTTTTCTAAGAAAATATTAAATTATAGTGCAAAATGTAAATTATGCTTAATTGTACAAATTTGAAATTAATTCAAGATGCAGTATATACATAAGTTTCATTTTAACTTATTAAGTACAAGTTTTAAAAAGTTAAAAAATAAATGATGCTTAATAATTTAATTTTAACATTGTAATTATAATAAATAATAAATTCATTTATCTTAGATTTGTTTTATACTCCTAGGATTAGTTTTTAGGCACTCGACAATACTCTTTCAGAGAGATTCATTATTGAGCTACTTGGGATTCAGTTTCTTATACACAAAATTTTAATATGTTCAAAATTAATTCATTTTTCTCATTGTGTACAATTTAACTACATCTTTTTTTTAAATTACTCATTGCTTATGCACAGTCAAGTTACTAAAAAGGTTTATAACAAAATCTTATTTAATTTAGTAATTGATTTTTAACAGGTAGATTATGAGTACTAATAGCTTGCATGTTTTACTTGGCTTAAACATTAAAATAGCAGAGGCCAACCAGGGATATTAACACACATTCAAAAAAGTACTGAACAAAATTAATTTCTGCTAAAGTACAGTGCTAATGTAAATTGTACTAATCTATGGTATAAAAATTGTCATTTTTGCGATTAACACTTGTTTAAGAGGTATGAGAATAGAATTTAGATATTTCTAGTAAACTCAGATTAATAAATATTTGATAATACAGTCTAGTTGGAAATTTAGTTATGGGAAAAGGCTATTTTGTGTCCTTCAGTGTTAGTGATAGATGCAAGGATAGCATTTCTGTGAAGTGGGTAATTAATTAGTTGAGAGGGCTGTAAATTAGAATAGATGAGCGAAATTGGAAGAAGCTTAAAATGAAGGCAACAGTAAAGTTGAGTAAACACACTAATGAAAATGTCTGCCATGTCATTTACATTGGTGGCATCCTGACAGAGACCAAAATGATGACTGTGATTATGTACCACAGTCATCAGTTTTAGACTCATTAGAAGGTCTACAAGACGACCCCATTAATGCCCATTTAGGGCTAGGGATAAATGGGATGGTGATTAGGTATAGGCCCAAGTATTTGAATAAAGTTAGGACCTTTAAAACGAGTTTCGTGGAACTCCTTTGTACAGGAGCAGGGAAATAAAGATCTTTGGAGTGTTGTATGTGGAGTTCTTGAATGTATGAGAAAAAAGACATTCTTCTATCAGCTCATTCTACAAGGTGATGCAGTCTTTGACAATGATCATGTCCTGGATCTTCTGTTGAACGATCTCTTACCTGATGATAATGAAGTTAATAAAATCTCATATCTTTGAGAGAGGTTTATAATTTCCATTTGATAAATTGTCTGCAGATTACTGTAGCGGAAGTCTGTCAGGTAATCTGTACTCTAGGGAGGAATAAAGCCCTTGGATTTGATGGAATCATGGTGGAGCTTCTTGTCCATTCTCTTACTGTCTGTGTCCACAGTTTGACTATAGGGTAAATTTTGACTAGGGTTTTTAATAGAATGCATTCTGCTGATTATTTCCCTTTCATTTGTAACTTCCTAGAAGTCAACCTATTGCTGATGCGGAGGTACAGAATCTTTCCAAAAAACTTACTAA